>NW_006408578.1:4926719-4935937 GCF_000296735.1 Chrysochloris asiatica | reverse complement strand
AACAACAACAACAACCTCCATGAGCAAGCACAATGAAGTCTTTGACAACTTCAATCTTTTCTCTGTTTGCCATGTTATTTATTGGTCCAGTTGTGAAGATTTTCATTTTCTTTACACTGAGGTGCAGTCCATACTGAAGATGAGTCTTTGATTTTCATCAGTAAGTATTTCAAATCCTCTTCATTTCCAGCAAACAAAGTGTGTCATTTGCATTTTGCAGGTTGCTAAGGAGTCTTGGTGTGGCGCTGTGGGTTAATGCGCCAGATTGCAAAGCCATTGTAACTGCAAGGTCAGCAGTTCAAGCTCACCAGCTGCTCCTCAGAAACCCTATACAGGGTTGCTATGGGTCAGAACCAACTCGACAGCACTTCACAACTACAAGGAGTCTCTAAAATTACATTTTACAACTCCCAAGATAAACTGTTCATGACAGTAAGTTTGGGGGAAATAGGATGACATAGAGGTGATACCCTAACTTGTCTAGTTGAGGAAAAACCATACATCTTATATGAATTCTCAGAGATTAGAAAATAAGCAGTTAAGGCCTACATGAAGTACTGCTAAGGAAAATACTTCAATTAGTGAAACAAAAAATCGAGTTGATATTTAGTTGACCCCAACCCATTGTAGTCCACTGAGTGTCCAATTAAAACTGTGCTCCATTTCAATGACTGAATTTTTATGGAAGTAGATCACCAGGCATTTCTTCATAGGCACTTATAAGTAGTAGACTGAAGCTTCCAAAGTTTCAGTCAGCCACAAAGTACATTAACCATTTACACTATCCAAGGACTCAAGATATATGTACCTATATTTATCAAGATGTCCAGGGTTGTGAAAAATTCAGTGTTTTTCATTTCTTTATAAATTCATCAATTGTAGCTATGGTGGTAGTTAGGTGGTGGTTATGTGTCATGGAGTTGGTTCTGACTCGTAGCGACCCTGTATAGGATTGCCAAGGCTGTAAATCTTTACAGGAGCAGAAAGCCTCATCTTTATCCTGTGAATGACCGATGGTTTCGAACTGCTGACCTTGAGATTAGCAGCCCAACTCATAACCACTCATAATTACTATGCTACCAGAGTTCCAGTGGCTATAGTCTTCTCGTTTTTGTTCAGAATCCTGAATATTTTAAGTTGGGCTAGGAGTCTTTTGAATTCTAAGACATTTTAGAATCCATTAAAATAGAATGCAGGATTCGAAATATTCAATAGAGCTGTGTGGATTCTTGAAGCTGGATATTTCCACTTTATTTGTGCCTTAAAGAAAAGCTCTTTTAAAGAAGAAACCATCAAAGGAATTCTGAAGAATTTCTATCTTGACTACACCTACGTGTTTGCTATTTTCAGCAACCTCCCTCCCTAGTCAAAGACATTGCTTAGAATTTTATATTTTACTTGCTCCCAGTCAAGTTCGTGAGATTTGTCATTTTAATTTATCTTTGGAGCTTTACTTTTTCCCTCTTAAGATCATTATGAACCCTCATTCCAACATTATAAAAAAGAAAAGAACCCCTATTAAGTGCCATTTGCAGTAGTGGCTTTATTCTTTGCTGCCGTATTTCTCAAGTGCTTGGATAAGGGGTTATTAAGTCGGTATTTCATGAGTGTCTTAGAATCAAAGTTGAACATATGTTGAGTGTTTCCTTGTGCCAGGGAACTGGCAACCATTCCCTCTAGTGAAGATTCTGGAGTTTTATTGACATATAAAAATCTTGTAACTGCAAAGCTCTATATATGTTTTCCTTTATTCTGATTTGTTGTTGTTGTTTTTTCCCCATTGATCCTCATTTTATAAAGGAAGCTATTTGGCAAGGAATAGGACTTCACTGAATGGGATCTTGTGGAAAATCACAGAGAAAATAAAATTTTTATGAACCTTGGAACTGGAAACCACTTAGAACTCTAAACTCTGATTGTATTGATTAAGAAACCAAACCTAGGAGTGTTGAGTAGCTTTATAAAGTTAATTTAGTGGGAGAGGCTGTATCAGACCTCAGGATCTATAGTGACCAATCTAGTGTTGTTTCAAACATAACAATGTATTTTTTTTTTTCAAAGTCACTGGGAAAATGTGTGATATGAATCAGATTTTCAGAGATATAGTCACCTTTCTATTTTCTTTAATAAGTCATAAAATCTCCAATGTGATAATAGCATTTCCCTCAAGCTTACTCCATAACTATCCTATGACCGTTAGTAATTTGAATCAGAGTTTGAAGTGTGAATTCATGTGAATTAGAAATCCATCTAATCCAAGGAACATTTAATGAGTTCCAATAAAATGTCTGGCACTTTGGAGCTATAATGAGAAGTCTGACAGAAAGGATATACAGTGTTTCAAGTCAGAGAGCCTGAGGTTAGAATCCTGGTATAGTCACTTAGAAGCTGTGTGGCATTAGGGAAATAATTTAACTTCTCTGAGCCTCCACCTACTTAGTCCCTTTGTGAAGGAAAATGGACAGTGTGAATTTGTCAAATGTCTAGCACACTTCTTTCTGAATAAACCCCCAAATATGAGACACCCCTTTCCTGCTTTTAACTCACAGATGAATCAGTTAAGTGCCATCGAGTCGGTTCCGACTGGACTTGAAATACTTATTGATGAAAACCAAAGACTCATCTTCAATACGTATTGCAACTCAGTGTAAAGAAAACAAAAGTCCTCACTCCTGGACCAATAAATGACATGATAAACAGAGAAAAGCTTGATAAAGACTTCATTTTGCTTGCTCCCGGAGGCAGCAGTCAAGAAATCAAATGACATGTTGCAGTAGGCAAATCTGCTACAAAAGATTTCTTTAAAGTGTTCCGACTCATAGCGACCCTGTATAGGGTTTCTGAAGTCTAGTAGGAAGGACACAAATGATAATACACACTCTGATGCAGTGACTGCTGAAATGCCCACAGTATCCTTGCTTTATCCCAGGAGGAGGAGGTATTAGGGAAAAGCAAAAGGAACACGCAGACTGAGAGAAGTTTGTCACTCAGGATGACGAGGAGAATCCCAAACCAACTGAACTACACCAGCAAATCACAAGCCTGAAAATGCTTAGTACAGAGTAGTGCTTCCCCTAGAAACATGATAATTTTAAGATGTCTACTAGCCACGTTTAAAAAAGGTAAAAAGAAACAATTGAAATTAATTTTGATAATATATTTGCTGCACAAGACCTTTGTAAAGTGTTGAAGAACAAAGAGGACTAATGTGTGCCTGACCCAAGCCATGGTATTTTCAATCACCTCATATGCATGTGAAAGCTGGACAGTGAATAAGGAAGACTGTAGAAGAATTGATGCTTTTGAGTTATGGTGTTGGAGGAGAATATTGAAAGTGCCATGGGCTGCCAAAAGAACCAATAGATACATTTTGGACGTGCAGCCAGAGTGCTCCCTGGAGGCCAAGATGGCCAAACTTCGTCTCTCATATTTCGGACATATTGTCAGGAGTGAGCAGTCACTGGAGAAGGATATTATGTTTGGTGAGGTGGAGGGTCAGAGATAAAGAGGAAGACTCCCAATGAGATGGATTGGCCAAGTGGCAGCATCAATGGACTCAAGCGTGGCAACAATAGTGAGGTTGGCCCACGATCGGGCAGTGTTTCGCTCTGGTGTACATAGGGTCGCTATGAGTCCGTACCAACTTGATGGCACCTAACAACAACAACAAAAACAACAACATTTGACTTAACCAGTAACCAGGCTGTTGATTTAATTACAACTCGTAGCACCTGCATGTGTCTCAGAGTAGAGACCTGTGCTCCATAAGGTTTTCAATGACTGATTTTTTTTGGGGGGTGGGGGTGGGTGAATAGATTGTCAGGCCCTTCTTCCAAAGTACCTCTGGGTAGACTCCATCTTCCAACTTTTCGGTTAGCAGCAAGTGCTAAATGTTTTTGCCACCAAGAATTTATTTTATTTACTTAAGCAGAATATATCTAAAGTACTATCATTTCAGCATGTAACAGTATAAAAGAGCCTTGAAATCTAGCATAGTAGATTACAAGCTGGGCTGCTAACCACAAGGTCAGCAGTTCAAATCTACTGGTTGCTCCTTGGGAGAATGATGAGGCTTTCTGCTCCCGGGGTTGCTATGAGTTGGAACCGACTCCATCAACAGTATGAAAGATTGATGAGATTATTTCCATTCTTCTTCTCTTTATTTTTCAGTCTAACTCTTTGAAATCTAATATACCTTTTACACTTTAGGGCACTTCTAAATTCAAAATAGCTCCATTTGAAGTGCCCAGAAGGCAGATGTAATTGTTGCCTTCTGAGCGGAATGACACAGGTGTGTGAGTGCAGGATTCTGGCAGTAGTGAAAGGTGAGAGATCCAAGAGGAGGACAGGAACCTGATGACAGGGACCTTTGTAGACCATGCTGTGGAAATGGAGTTAATATTTTTAAGTAGGAGAATTATATAACCAGGTCTCTATTTTGCAAGGTTTATTCTAGCGGGGAGGGGTGTTTGACAGACAGGGGCATCACTTGGAGGCTGTCATAAACTATCTCCACAGACTATTCCTTCTCAGACTTTAGCATGCGTGTTGATATTCCGAGGATCCTGTAGACTAAAGTTTCTGATTTTTGAGGTGAAGTGGAATCTGAGATTCTACATTTCTAACTGGCTCCCATGTGATGCCAGTACCCCTGATCCAAAGGCCACATTTTGAGTAGGAAAGATCCACAATACAAAGTAATGTAAAAATTATTTAACCAAAGAAGTTTTGTAACATAAAAGGGGGAATAGTTAATCTTATATTCCAGAAACATAGGACCCTAGGACCATCAAGGGAGAAGAGCACAAGCAGAATATGGGGACCTATCCAAAGAAGCAGTGACACCAGAGATGGAAGCAGAAATCTGCTACAAAAGATTTCTTTAAAGTGTTCTGTCTCATAGCGAACCTGTAAAGGGTTTCTGAGGTCTAGTAGGAAGGACCCAAATGATAATGACATGGAGAGGGAGCAGCTGAGGACTCTATAGATTCATGGAAAGAGAAGCAATGAGAGCTGGTGGCTAGGAGGCAGGCTTGCAGAATGTGCCCTTTGGTTGTTTAAATGATTATATATTCCTGAGTGTTTTTGTGTACATCTAGAAACAAAAAAGAGGGAATAGAAGCAAACACTGTTGAATGATGATGCAAGGAGGGGATTGTAATCATAGCAATGAAACTATGAGTGCAAACCTGATGTTCTCTCATATAAACTATCACTCAATTCACAATAAAAACTTAAAAAAAATTATTTAACCAAGAGAAAAAGGAAAAATCCTACCTAATAGAGTAATGAGCAACACGAATTCTTTGCAGTGTTAAACTATGTGCAGTGCACTGAGTTCCTTTGGAAAGACCCTTTTCCAGTGATTTGCTGCTTATCAATTAAGAATGTGACTGGCAGTCATTATCTCAGCGTTTCTTTCTTTCCAGGAAACTCATCAATTCAAGTTAAAAGGGAAAGACATTTTGAGTAAAAACTGCCTTTGATTAAATGCTGCTGCCTGGGAGGAACATTTTGATTCCCAATGGGTTGGGAGCCACATGGTGCCCATCTAAAGGTGGGATGTATGACGAACAGGCCCTAGTGGTAGATTTTGGTAACATGAAGGCAAATGATGGTAGAAGGTCTGAAGGTGGTGGGGGGGAAACAAGGACGGCAGCAGAACCACTGAATTTTTCACTGTGCCCATGTAGACTTTAACAATTTGGGAGAAGACAGCTAAGCTACATAAGGAATAGAAACAGTTCTCTCTCTTTTTTAAAAAATTTATTTTATCATTTATTTATTCCTTTGCTTTTTAAAGAGCAAAGTTAATTAGCCATTTGCATTGACTTTTTATGCTGTGTTGTTTTGGCTTTGGGGAATACAGTGGAACTTTTCTTCAAGAAAAATGCTAGTGTGTTTCCCCTTACCCAGAATTTACATTTTAGGTAAATGAATCTACAAGTTCATGGAGAAATATAACTTAGGGTTTTCAAAATGTATTAAAGAGTCACAGATCATTCTTGTCCCCTCAGTGAATTTAAGTCAATAAAGAATGGAAATCTCAAGTTAGAAGAATTTCGACAAATATCTCTTTGTGTTGTTTGTTTTCCTGTGTTTTTTCTGTAGCCTTTTGTTAGTCTCTCTGGAGTCCTCTCCTCTACCCTGGGTGTCAGAGTACAACTGGGCTCCATTGGGTTTTCAAGGTGGTGACCCTTCAGGAGTGGATCACTAAGTTTGTCTTCCAGGATACTAATGCGTGTATGCAAACTGCCAACCATTTGACTAGTAGTCGAGCACCTAACCGTTTGTGCCAACATATACCTCTAAGAACTGTGAACCACACTGTCGGCAATTCAGACCTACCAGCTGCTTTTCAGAAAACCCTATGCCGACTCGATGCCACTTAATAACAACAACAACAACAACACGGACATCATTCACCAGAAACTGAACACTGCAATGTCTGAAGTATCGATAATCTTGGTGGTGTTGGCCAAGTTGGACAGCCATGTGGTTAGACTTTATGGTAATCTCATGGCAATAATGGTTTCATAATTAGGTAACTTCCCTTGAATATGACCTTGGAGATGGTCAAGAAAGAGTGGATTTTTGTAGAATTCTTAATGGGTAAACTTTTCTCCCCGTGGCCTTTTAGACAGAAAGACACAGAAAAAAGGAAGTTGAAAGTGATGCTGATACTGGCAGCAATGATAATTCATTACCCATAGCTCATTACATTCTCAGGCTATTGCATGTCATACCATTTTGCAGTTGACAAAAAAGTCTTATGCACGTGATTTTATTTTCCTAATAATGCTCAGTGACAATTTTTAGTTCTTTTTATAGTTTCCATTTTATTGATGAAAATAGCAATGCAAAAATAAATAAATGACAGACACAGCACTAGAATCCAGGTCTTCTGACTCCACAATCCATATCCATTCTGTTTTCCATCAAGAAAGAACAAAGAACAGTCTTATCGGCAATCAAAAAGCAATAGGAAAGAAAGAATTTGAATTTAACTTTATCAGTCTGGATATTTGCTTTCTTTATTTTGATTGGAATGAGCTTCACAGGATACATCCCTGGGATCAGTATTTAAAACAGGGATCATCATCTCATATGGGCAAGAGAAAAATGTCAAAGTCTACCGTTGCCTTAAAAGATTGCAACCTACGGAGGAGAAGAATGGGTGGGTCACACATGAAGGGAGATGAACTTCATCCTCTTGGTATTGTGTGCCTATTACAAACCTTTTCCCAACCTCAAGTTAACCAAATTGAGTTTTGTCTAACTGTGTGCTTTGTGTGTATGTGTTTTTCTCTGGAAGCCATCAGAATTATTTCTAATTTTACTATGTGCCACTTACTGCAGAAGTTGTAACAAAAAGAGGGAGATGAATTAGAAAAGACTGAGTTAAAGACTCAGTTTAAAAATCAATCCAGAAAACAAAACAAAAACAAAAATGGGAAACAGAAGCAAATACTGTTGAATGATGATGCATGGAGGAGATTGTAATCATTGCAATGAAATGATGAGTGTAAAACTGATGTGCTCCCATGTAAACTATCACTCAATTCACAATAAAAACTTTAAAAACAAACAAACAAACAAAAAGTGCATCCAACAAGTTCATTCCTAGGGAATCTTCCAGCTCTTTATTTCAAAATGCCAGTAAATTGTTCCAATACATTTTTTTTTTCCAGTAAGAAAGTTACATTTAGTTATTATAAAGAAAATATATGTATAGGTAAATTGAAATACATTAGCAAATAAAAATCAGTAAAAGTCAATATAAGGGCAGCTGTAGCTTCTTGGATGCAATGTCTAGGTCTTTATGTCCCAGTTTTTAGTGGAATTCAGAGCAGAATCTATGTTTGTTGTTGTTGTTGTTTATTTATTCTTGACAGCACCAGAAAGACCAGGAGAGGACTTTGCTCTTCTGAGTTGATCAGACTTGAGTCCACTCTGTGCGGGTCAGCCTGAGAGCCAAGGGCGAAGCCCTAAAACATCTTCAGGTGGCGCCTCTTCTTCCCTGGGCCTTTGGGCTGCCTGCCCACCCAGAGGGAGGCTGGTGAAATTAAGGTAGAAAAGCTAGACTGACATCTTGCTGGGGCCTCCAAAATCCAGTACATTTTTTAATGCAACATTTAAGGAATGATGTGTAGTTACTGGAAAGATGAAACCCTACATTTGTGTATTGGGGTTCTTAAGGGCCTTTGAGTTTTGTATTCAAGGTAAACTGTTGCCTTTGAGTCAATTCTGACTCATAGTGACTATGTGTGTCATTGTAGAACTGTGTTCCATAGGATTTTCAATGACTGATACTTGGAAGTAGACCTAGCACTAGGTCTTTTATCTGAGACACCTCTGGGTGGGTTCGAACCACCAACTCTTCAATTAATGGTTGCATGCTTCATCATTTGTGCTACCAGAGACTCCATATTCATGGCACTAGGAACTGAAAACAGACATACTGGTATACCTTAAATTAATCATTTCTATGGGCACTGTGGGTTAATATGCCTGACCGCAAGATTGATTTGAACCACAAGGCCAGAGGTTCTACTCACCAGCTGTTCCTTAGAAACCCTGTACGGGTCACTATGAGTCGAAACTGACTCGATGGCACTTAACAACAACAACAACATTGGCCAGATACAAAGATTTGGAGCAGGTGAATGTTTTTTATTGCTAATCTAGAGGTAAGAATATACAAAACCCATAAAGACTGCTACAAATTTGTCCTGGGGAGAACACTATTGAATTTGGCCAGGAGGTGCAATGGTGTGTGTCAAATTAGAGAGATTGTCAGAAAGAGCTGTATGAGTCATGGTCTAGTTAGTCACTGGTGTTGGTGCCACATGCCCCCTTGGACCAGACATTGACAGTCCTTCACCTACCAAACTATGTACTGCTTAGGAACCTCATTATCAGAAAGGCTGTAGGCAGAAGAGAAGGAGTTCAAAGAAAGGCCACAAAATAATTGCATGGGTTCATGCATAGGAATGAAAGCAAATGAGAACAGAATATCCTTATTGCTTGGCTGACAGTTATACCAGGACATGGATGGCAGAAGGGAGGAATTAATTGCAAAGAAGCAGCTAAGAGTCTCTAGAAGTTAAGGAAGGAAGCATTTAGCAGACTCTTAGAATTTAAAAGTGCAAAAGCATTTCTAAGAGATCATCTGGAGGATTGGTTGGAATTAATTAGACTAAATTAAGTTAAGGAAA
>NW_006408578.1:4848931-4926133 GCF_000296735.1 Chrysochloris asiatica | reverse complement strand
GAGGATTTTTGTCTTCTTTACATTGAGGTGCAACCCATACCAAAGGTTGTGGTCTTTGATCTTTATCAGTAAGTATTTTAAATTCTCTTCACTTTCAGCAAGCGAGGTTATATTATCTGTATATCGTAAGTTGTTAATGAGTCTTCCTCCAGTCCTGATAAAACATCGTTCTTCATGTAATCCAGCTTCTCAGATTATTTGCGCATCATATAGACTGAATAAATACAACCTGGCACACACATTTCCTAATTTTAAGCCATTCAGTCAGTGTCCCCTTGTTCTGTTCGAATGACTGCCTCTTGGTCTGTGTACACGTTCCTCATGAAAACAATGAAGCATTCCAGAATACTCATTCTCTGCAATTTTGTTCATAGTTTGCCATGATTCACACAGTCAAAAGCCTTTGCATAGTAAATAAAACACAGGTAAACATCTTTCTGGTATTCTCTGCTTTTAGCCAACATCCATCTGACGTTAGCAATGATACCCCTAGTTCCATGTCTTTGTCTGAATCTGGCTTGAACTCCTGGTAGTTCCCTGTCCATGAACTGTTAAAGTCATCTTTGAATTACCCTTAGCAAAATTTTATTTGCATGTGATGTTAATGATATTGTCCAATGATTTCCACATTCTGTAGGGTCACTTCTCTTTGGAATGCGGTATGGATCTCTTCTAATCAGTTGGCCTGATAGCTGTTTTCTAAATTTCTTGGCATAGAGTGACTGCCTCCAGTGCTGCATCAGTTTGTTGAAAGATTTCAATTTGTGTTCCATCAATCCTCAGTGACTTGGTCTTTGCCAATGCCGTCTATGCATCTAGAACTTCTTCCTTCTGTATCATTGGCTCTTGATGATATGCTACTTCTTGAAATGGTTGAACATCAACCGTTTCTTTTCGGTACAGTGACTCTGTGTATTCCTTCCATCTTCTTTTGATGCTTTCTGCATCATTCAATAGTGTGCCCATAGAACCCTTCAGTATTGCAAGTGGAGGTTTGATTTTTTTTCTTCAGTTCTTTCAGCTTGAGAAATGCTGAAAATGTTCTTCTCTTTTGATTTTTTAACTACAGGTCTTTGCATATATCATTATAATATTTGACTTTGTCTTTTCAAGCTGCCCTTTGAAATTTTCTGTTCAGCTCTTTCATCTCCTCATTTCTTGCATTTGCTTTCTCATCTCTGTGCAGGAAAGCAAGTTTCAGTGCCTCTTCTGATATCCATTTTGGTCTTTTCCTTCTTTCTTGTCTTCTTAATGACATTTTGCTTTCTCCCTTTATTGGTGTTCTTGATGTCCCACAACATCAGGAGATGTCCCACGACTCCTGACCATTAGTGTCTACTGCATCAAATCTGTTCTTGAGATGATCTCTAAATTCAGGTGGAATATATTCAAGTTCGTATTTTGGTTCTCATGGACTTGGTTTAGTTTTCTTCAGCTTCAACCTGAACTTGCATATGAGCAATTGATGGTCTGTTCCATAGTTATCCCCTGGCCTTGTTTTGGCTGATGATATGGAGATTTTCCACCATTTCATTCCACGGATGTAGCCAATTTTGTATCTGTATGTTCTATCTGGTGAGGTCCATCTGTATAGTCACCTTTTATGTTGTTTAAAACAAGTATTTGCAATGAAGAAGTCATTGGTCTTGCAAAATTCTGTCATGCAATCTCCAGCATCATTTCTATCACTCAGACCATACTTCCCAACTACTGATCCTTCCTTTTACTTTCCAACCTTAGCGTTCCAATCACCAGTAATTACCAATACATCTTGGTTGCATGTTTGATCAATTTCATACTAAAGAAGTTGGCAGAATTCTTCAACTTCATCATCACTAGCTTTAGTGGCTTGTGCATAAATTTCAATGATAGTAGTATTAACCAGTCTTCCTTGTAGGTGTATGGATATTATCCCATCACAGGCAACATAATACATCAAGACAGATCTTGAAATGTTCTTTTTGATGATGAATGCAATGCCATTCCTCTTTAATTTTTCATCCCTGGCATAGTAAACTGTTTGATCAGATTCCAAAATGTCCAATATCAGTCCAATCAATGGACTGATGCCTATATGCCAAGATGCCTAGGATATCTATTATGTGGTTGATTTCATTTTTGACAACTGCCAATTTTCCTAGATTCATACTTCATATGTTCCATGTTTCAATTATTAATGGGTGTTTGCAGCTTTTATCCTCATTTTGAGTTGTGTCCCACCAGTCAGTGAAGATCCCAAAAAGTTTTACTCCATTCGCACCATCACAATCAATATTACTTTGAGGAGCTAGATCTTCCCTAGTCCTATTTTGAGTACTTTTCCAACCTGAGATGTCATCATCTGACACTATATCTGATGCTGTTCAAAATATTTCAATATTCAATAATCTGGTCCTATCTTACAGTGTTCCACTGCTATTCATAAGGCTATCAGTGGCTAAACATTTGGAATTAGTTCACATCTCCTTTTTCCCTGTCTGTCTTAGTCTGGAAGCTCTACTGAAACCTGTCTACCGTGGGTGATCCTACTGGAATTTAAAATACTAGTGTTATTGCTTCCAGCATCATGGCCGCATGCCAGCCACCACAGTATGACAAACAGGCAGATGAGTGGTGCATCTTTTCTTATCTGAATCAGGTATTAAGCCCACTGAAAAGTGACTAAATAAATTATTCCCTGATAAAGGTATTTTGATATCCTAGTCAAGCATCCAGAAAAAAGTTGTCTTGCTGATTCTAACTCTTGACAATCCCATTTGTGTCATAGGAGAACTGTGCTCCATGAGGTTTTCAAGGGCTGATTTTTCAGAAGTAGATCATTGCCAGGCCTTTCTTTAAAGTACCTGTGGATGAACCTTCAACTTTTCAGTTAGCAGCTAATTCATTAAGTCTTTGCACCATCCAGCGACTCCAGTTAAACATTACTTATAGTATATGGTAGAATTGTGTTGGTTGTTGTATTCCATTGAGCCAAGTCTGACTCATGCTAGCCCGATAGAAGTGAGTAGAACTACCCCATAGGTTTCTTAGTTTGTAATCTTCACAGGAGTCAGCTGCCAAGTCTTTACTCCCATGGAGAAGCTGGTGGGTTTCTATTGCTGACCTTTCTATTAGCAACTGAGTATTTCACTACTGTGCTACTAGGGCTCCTAACCATAGTGGCTCACTGCCCTTGAGTTGATCTGGCTCACAGCAAACCTATAGGACACAGAAGAAGTGCTCCATGCGGTTTCTGAAACAGGAGTAGACAGCTTCGTTTTTCTCCTGCAGAGCAGCTGTTGGGTTTGAATCACTGGTCAGCAGCCAACTGTTTAACCCGAAGTGCAGACAGGGCTCCTTCCATATTAGTTGTTGTTGTTAAGAGCCTTCAAGTTGATTCCGTAAAATAGTGACCCTGTATTGGGTTTCCAAGGAGCAGCTGGTGAGCTTGAACCACCGATCTTGCAGATTAAACAATTTTGCAGTCTGACGCATTAACCCACAGTGCCACACCAGAACTCCATATTAGTAGTTTCATCCAATTTAGACTTACAGAATTGCATAGGAAAAATAAAGTTTTTCGGCTGTGGTGTGGTCATTTAACCTCACAAAACCTTTGATTTGAATTTGCATAGACTTTAAATCATGGAAGAATTAATCTATATATGATTTTGTATATTTAGAGTAAAGCGTATGTAGCCAGTTAATGCCAAAGATGATTAGTATACTAACATAAGTATGTTCTTTTGTTTCTAGCCTAATAAGATATTTATTGAAAATAAAATCTTCCTAGTCCTCATTAGTTGTTAGCCCTCATTAGCAAGTCACAATACTGTAAAAGAGTAAGGAACAAAAAGTTACACACGAAATTAATTTTTTTTATGTTCTTGCAAATGGAATGTGTAAACAGGCTAAAATAGAAACTGAACAGGAAGCAGAATTTTACAAAATGTATATGCAAGCTTAAGAAGAGGAGCTATTAGAGATGACCTAAGTGATCTGAGTGATTTAGACAGAAATTTGGAAAGCATTTACTTTTGTTCCTTGAATATAAAATGCCATCAATTATAGGGTGTGCCATTCTTTTATTTGCCACTTAAATACAACAGACCAATTAAACTATGACATAAAGCTTTCCTTTCTTTCTTTATTCTTCTTCTTATTAACATTTTCTTGTTGTTTAGGTGAAAGTTTACAGAGCAAATTCTTTTCTCATTCAACAATTGAACGCACATTTTGTCTGATGCCATTACTTGCAATAGTTATATCTTAGATGGATGCTCATAAGCTTTTAAGACCCCAGTCACTGCTCACCAAATTTAGATGTAAAAATGGTATCTTTATGGACCATTTTATGCCAATTGACTTGGATGTTCCCTGAGATTATGATTTTAAGCCCTCAAGCCTAGTGACTCAGTCCCTCAAGGTGTTTGGTTATGGCTAAGAAATTTTCATAACTTTGTATTCCCTGCTATATACCCACATATATTTGCAGCACATACAAATATATGGATAGAAATAGTATTTACCACATCTGCATATTCTTATTGGTATACTCACATACATCATTCCATACCTGTTTAGCTCATGAATCCATTCATAACTATTGCTTGTTATTTCAGTTATTTCAGGGTTGTGTATGTAGTAGTATTTATCATTGTTACCTTTTACTCTTGCATACCTCCCGATGTCTTCCTTTGCCTTGGTCGTATAGTACTGATCCCTCCCTCATTGTGTATTGCCTTTCCCTTTACCCAAGTTAATATCTGTCAACTCTCTGGGTCATTATGAGTTAGAATCAACTTGATGGCTATGTACTTTGGGTTTCATTAATGATTGTATCTCTCTGGTCTCCTATCCTTGATAGCCATCGAAGAATATTTCATTCTGTGTATAGACAGTTTCTTGACTTTTTACGATAGGAGTCTCACACAATGTGTGTCCCTTTGTGATCGACTTATTTCACTCCTCCAGCTTGTCCATGTTATATGATGTTTCACAGGTTTACCATTATTCTTTAATGCTGTGTATTCCATTGTATTAATGTACCATGGTTTGTTTATCCATTCAGCCATTGATGGGAACTTTGTAGACATTTTTTTTTTTTTTTTTTTGCTATTGTGAATAGTGCTGAGCTGAGCATGGGTGAGCATGTGTCTATTCATATCACAGCTCTTATTTCTCTAGGACATAAACGTACGAGTGGAGTTGTTGGATCCCACAGTATCTATAGTATTTCTGTTTCTACATTTTAAGGATGAACCACACCATTTTCCACGGTGCTTGTACTATTTTGTAATCCCATATGCAGTCCCCAGTTTTTGCCAGCATTTATTGTTTTCTGTTTTTGTTTTGTTCTTTTTTGATTCTCAGGGTGAGATCATATGTCATTGCTGTTTTGATTTGCATTTCTCTAATGCCTACTGTGGTATTGTAGGATAAGCACTGGACTGCTAACTGCAAAATCAGTGATTCAAAGTCACCAGTCACTACTCAGAAACCGTGCACAGGGTCACTATGAGTCATAACCAGTGCAATGGCACTTAGCAACAGCAACAAACAATAACAAGCAGCAATGCCTAATGATCACTAGGCATCGTTTATGCATTTGTTGGCCACCTACTTCCTCCTTTGGTAAGTGTCTGTTCATGTCTTCTGCCCATTTTTAAATTGGATTGTTTTCCTTTTTGTTATTCAGGTGTTGACATTTTCTATATATTTTAGAAATTAGATCCTTGTCAGATATGTCAGTGCCAAAAATTGTTCCCAGTCCATAGGTTCTTGTTTCACTCTTTGGGAGAAGTCTTCTGGTACATGTGACAGTTAAGAGTTTGTGTTAACTTAGCTGGATCTAGATTCTCAGTGGTTTGACAGTTAATACATAGTAATCCGCCATCATGAGATCTAATGTAACGTAAGCACATATATGATGAGATTTGCTATGAGCAATCAATGAAAACAAAGTTTCCTTGAGACTGTGATCTGTAATATCTTTTATCTTACAAAGACAAGAGGAGAGTAATGTGAGCAGAGAAGAAGGGATCTATTGCCACCAAGAACAAGAGCCAGGAGTGGCATTTGTCCTTTGGACTTCGGGTCCCTACACTATGAAGCTCCTTGATCCAGGAGGAAGACTGCTGCCAAGACATGTAGATATCTCATAGAGATGTTGGGTCTACA
This sequence comes from Chrysochloris asiatica, assembly GCF_000296735.1. Taxonomy (NCBI): domain Eukaryota; kingdom Metazoa; phylum Chordata; class Mammalia; order Afrosoricida; family Chrysochloridae; genus Chrysochloris; species Chrysochloris asiatica. The sequence continues at coordinate 4,919,974 of NW_006408578.1, read as the reverse complement.
GATGCTGAAAGGAGACAAGGACATTTCCCCAGAGCTGACAAGGAAAGTAAACCTTCCCCTAGAGCTGGCACTCTGCATTTGAATCCCTAATCTCCTAAACTGTGAGAGAATAAATATGTTTGGTAAAGCCATCCACTTGTACTATTTCTGGTATAGCTGCACTAGGTAACTATGACAATGCACATAAATGTTTAATCTTTAGGAGCTCCTAATCATCTAGTATATTTTATACTGTATGTGAATATTTAATTATGTTTTATAGATTAGTTATGCTATAAATAGTTAATGTTGTTGTTAAGTGCAGTTGAGTAGGTGCTGACTCATAGTGACCCTGTATAGGGTTCTGAGGCTGTAATTCTTTGCAGGATCAGAAAGCCTCATCTTTCTGCAGAGGAGCAGCTATTGGGCTTGAACCACTGACCTTGTGGTTATCCTATAATGTTTATACTACAGAGCCACCACATCCTCATGCTATTTTTGTTGTTGTTAAGTGTCATCAAGTTGGTTCTGACTCATAGAGACCCTGTATGAGACAGTTTCCAAGGAGCAGCTGGTGAGTTCGAACTACCGACCTTGAGGTCCACAGACCTGTGCTGACCCCACAGCACCACACCAGGAGTGTGGTTTCATAAATTTTCCCCTGTTTTTTTTCCCCATGAACTTTACAGTTTCAGATTTTATAGGTAGTCCTGGTGGGCACTGTTGGATAAACACTGTACTGGTAACCACAAAGTTGGTGGTCAAGCCCATCAGCTGCTTCTTGTAAACCCTGTACAGGGTTGCTATGAGTTGGAACCAACTCCACAGCACTTAACAACAGCTATTTAGTTATTTGATCCATCTTGTGTTAGTTTTGTATAAGTTGTAAATTCTGGGTCCTCTTTCATTCTTCAGTTAATGGATATCCAATTTTGCTAGTACCATAAAAAGAAGACCTCATAGGTAGATGGAATGGAAATGAGAACCCCGAAGTCAATCCATCTACCCTATGGACAACTGATATATGACAAAAGACCCAAATTAGGAAGTCTGAAACTTATTTTATTCTTCATCTTCAGGAATTCTTTGCTTATCTGGGGTCTCTGTCCTTCCCATATAAAGTAGGTGATTCGTTTTTCTGTATCTTTAAAGAATGTTGATGGAATTTGGATCAGGATTTTATTCTATCTATAGATCACTTTAGGTAGTATTGACATTTTCACACTGTTATATCTTCCAATCCATGAACATGGTATGTTCTTCCATTTCTGTCGGTCTCATTTAGTTTCTTGTGGTAGTGTTATTTAGTTTTCTTTGTATAAATCTTTTACATCCCTGGTTGGGTTTACTCATAAGGATCACATTTTTGGGGGTGGCTATTGTAAATGGTAAGGAGCTCTGGTAGCATAGTGGTTACAAATCGGGCTGCAAACCACAAGGTCAGAAGTTTGAAACTACCAGTTGCTTGGGAGGAGAAAGATGAGGCTTTCTGCTCCCATAAAGATTTACAGGCTCGGAAACCCTGTACAGGGTCACTATGGGTCGGAGCCGACTCGATGGCACTTAACAACAACAATAACATTGTAAATGATATTGTAAATGGTCAGTATTTTAGGAAAAAATACCATTCTTTTTGTTAGTATAAAGGACTCCAATTGAATTTTGTGTGTTGATCTTGTTCCTGGTATCATTCTGCATCCTTCTTTTAGTTCCAGTGGCTTTCTTATACAAACTTGGATTTTCTGTGTATAGGAACATGCCATTTGAAAATAGGGATAATTTAAATTCTTCCTTGCCAATTTGTTTTTTGTTGTTAAGTATCATAGAGTTGATTCTGACTCATAGCAATCTATATAGGGTTTCTGAGGAGCTGCTGGTAAGTTTGAGCTGCCGATTTTATTTGTGGTTAGCAGTCCAGTGCTGATCCTACAGTGCCACACCAATAGTTGTTACCTCTTTGTTTTTGTTGTTGTTAAGTGTTGTCAAGTTGATTCTGACCCATAGCGACCCTGAGTAAGGTTTCCAAGGAGCTTTATGGTGAGCTTGAACCACTGACCTTGTAGTTCAAACAGCTTTGTAGTCTGGTGCATTAACCCACAGCACCACACCAGGACCTCTTTAGATGCCTGTTCTTTTCCTTTCTTATATTTATGTGATGGATTGTGTTGATTGGTTTTCTAATGTTGAACTATCCTTGCACACCTGATATGGATTCCACTTGGTCATGATGTATCTATTATTTCTTGATATGGTGTTGGATTCTATTGGCTAGATTTTATTGACAATTTTTGCATCTGCATATATGAGGGATATTGGTGTAGAATTTCTTTTTTAGTGGTGTCTTAGCATTTTTCTAAAATTTTTATTGTGATTTGAGTGAAAATTGACAGGGCAGAAGGGCAGATCATCAGTTTTACATTCAACAAATCATATACTTTGTTTCATTACAATGATTATAATCCTCTCCATGTACCATCATGTAACGTTAACAGTATTTCTCTCTATTCATTTTAGCTCTTCTTTTTTTTATTTAAATACTCAGGCATATATAATAATTTAAACCGCCAAAGGGCACATTCTGCAAGCCTGCCTCCTAGTGGCTAGTTCTCATTCCTTCTCTTCCCATGAATCTAGAGTTTTCAGCCACTCCCTCTCTCCATGTCCCTATCTCTGCCTCCATCTCTGGTGTCTCTGCTTCTCTGGATAGGATCCCACAATCCACATGTGCTCTTCTCCCTTGATGGTCCTAGGATCTTCTGCTTCTGAACTGTAAGGTTAACTACTCCCCTGTTTTTGTTACAAAACTTCTACCTTTACAATTGTGACAGTCTCAATTAGTCATGATAACAGTTACTCACTATTGAATCATAGGAATCTTATCCCCATCTGTTTTCATCAGACCCATCTAGACTAGAGGAAAACTATTCAGTGGGGACTCTGTCTTCCCCCAGACACTCTTAAACTAAACTCCGTCTTGAAACCTTGTAAGCCAGTCACTTCAGACCTTTATTGCCCCCTCATTTTAGGTAGCCAGTTTCTAAGTTGCCCGTCCCTATATATCCTGTATACAGAGGGGATAGCATTGATACTTGATGTGAAGACTACTTCCCTCTCTGCTGGTATAGTTTGATGAACTTGAGAATAGGTCAAGTTCATCAAATTGTAGCAATTTACCCTTGTTTCCTTTATAAAAAAATTTTTTTTTTTTTTATCTTCCTCTAGTCAAGTTCTGATTATCAAACCATCAAGGCTAGGTCAAATAGGTACTATCTGCAAATTTGGGCGTTCTAGTGCATCTCCCCTCACTTCATATCATCTGGATGCTTCACTCTCAGCTCTAGCCCTCTGTGGCTATGTCCTTGTCCATGGGTTCAGGTGTCCCCAGGTCTTACCACACTTTGGACCAACCAGCCCTTTCTCTTCTCTCTCTCATCTCCAAGTCAACAGAAGTCTATGGAATGTGGTCAAACTCATCCCATTTCTTCATTACTGCCTTTCCCCCTCTTCCACTCACCAGTAGACCAATGTCATCAGCAAGCTTACATGCCTCCTCATGTGTTCTTTTTGAGTTTCAGTCTTATTGTTCTTTGCATATTGTTGATATGAAAGTTATTTTCATTTCATAGAATGAATTCTGGAGTATTTCATCCTTTTTGTTGTTGTTCTAGAATAGTTTTAGTAGAACATAATGCTTTCTTATTACATATGTAACCTGATTTCTTAAATGTTAAAATGTTGGGTTGCCTTTTTTTTTTAAGTTTGCCTCTTTGAATCAATGAAATGTGATAATGTAAGCTTTATCACATTGGAGTGAATTGCCTCTGTAATGCAGTGAAGACCATCTTTCCATTGAAAATGTCTTTGTATCTAAGACTCTTATCACTGATATTTTATTCAAAGAGGAATTTTCTAAGTGATTACAAGTTTTTGGTTTTTTAAATAAAATCATTTCAATTAATTCTCTACTCTTGGATGACAAGAATGGGGAATTAATTTTTTTATGGTTAGCTTATCTATGTGGATTTGTAGGGAGGAGGAGATTTGTTTTGAATAAACCAAACCAAACCCATGTCATTGAATCTATTCTGACTCACAGCAATCCTGTTTAGGATTTATGAGGCTATAAATCTTTATGGGAGATTGAAAGCCTCATCTTTCTCCTCTGGAGCACATGAGAGGTTTGAACTTCTGACCTGTGATTAGCAAACCAGTGTTTATCTTATAGCACTATACAATGACTCCTTCCACAAAGGTGAATTGTTGTTGCTGTTGTTGTGAAGTGCTGTTGAGTCTGTTCTGACTATGTAGGGTTTCCGAAGCTGTAAATCTTTGAGGAAGCAGAAAGCCTCACCTTTCTCTTGTGGTGTTTGAACCACTGATCTTGCAGTTAGCAGATCAGTTCTTATTCTACAGTGTCACACCAGGACTCCATAAAGGTGAATTGTTGTTGTTAAGTGCTATCAGGTTGGTTCCAACTCATAGCAAACTTGTATAGGGTTTCCAAGGAGCAATTGATGAGTTTGAATTGCTATAAAACTTTGCTGTCCAGTACTTATTCTGTTAACACTGCACCAGGATTCCAAAGGGTGTTTCTAATAGAAACTTACTAACAAACACAAAGCTGAATACGTATGTTCAATTACCAGGATGCACCATACGACAGCCAAATCCATAAGACATTAGCACACAAAGAGTGAACCCTAATGTAAATTATGAGCTTCAGTTAATAATGCATCAATATTGTCTTATCAATTGTAACAAATGTAGCTCACAAGGTAAACTGTTCCTCAGAGGAAAAATGATGTGCAGTAAGGAGAAATGGTATATGTAAAAAGTTTCTATAAACCTTAAACTGCTCTGGAGTCCTGGTGTGATGCTGTGGATTAATGCGCCAGACTGCAAAGCCATTTGAACTGCAACGTCGGCAGTTCGAGCTCACCAGATGCTCCTCAGAAACCCTATACAGGGTTGCTATGGGTCGGAACTGACTCGAAGGCACTTAATAGCAACAGCAACAACAACAACAAAACTGCTCTAGGAAGAGTATGTTAAGCACATAACAAGCTGCCCTAACTTCCACCCTCTTTCAGAGCTTATATACTAAATTGTGATCTCTTGGCAAGATACACTGTCTTATCTCACTGAGAAAGCTTACTCCTATTTGATTCCATTATTTTATCACTTGGCTGTGTGTGTTCTCTTGTTTGAAAGTCGTAAGTGTAAATACTGGCACACTCACTAATTTACACGCTTGGTGCTTTGAGCCAAGCGTACAAACTAATCAGATTATAAATGCTGGAAGGAGCTCTGATAGGACTTAGATGGGTCATCTGTCTTTTCTCTCTCCTCCTTCCAGCCTTGTACCCAGTAGCATCACTGGAGGCGAGGGGTCAGGAGGAGGATGGGTCCCACCAGGAAATACTGTCCAAGGGGATGACACCAGAATGATGGTCTATAAAATCTGTGTTCAGTGTTTTAGGCAAAGTTTATTATCCTTTCTAAAAACAGCTATAACAATGGAAACATTTTCTGTAAGCCCAGCTTATATGTAAGGTTGTTTGTTTATTTTAATTAGTGGGAAAGTGAAATGAAAAGATAATGGAATTTTTCCATGCACATTGTGAAGCCCTGTTTTGTATCAGTTTAAAACTCTGTGCTGTTTTACTTTTTGAAGATGTCAATGCGCTCTGGTCAGAGTTGTCCTTATTGTCCCATTGCAGTGGCATTTTGAATCACTTGGTTTCATCTGTAAGCTCTATAAGCACACACTTGCCTTTGTTTTTGCCAGTGTTTTTGTAGTTCCTGGTTTTGTCAAATTGGCTACAATAATGTGGTAATTAGTATTTGTGCACCCATATCAGTAACTTCTTTGAGCCTGACTTTGTAATTGAAGAATAAGGAGAAAACTCATAAAAGGGTTCCAGTTACTAATCAGGTATGGAGTCCTGGTGTGGCACTGCGGGTTAATGCACTGGACTGCAAGGTTGGCTTGAACTGCAAAGCCAGCAGTTCAAGCTCCCCAGCCACTCCTTAGAAACCCTATACAAGATCGCTAAGAGTTGGAAATAGCTCCATGACACACAACAACAACAAAATTATCCTGTAAAATCTTTCTGTGTGGAATTACAGTATTAGTTGTAGCCTGATTGTTGTTGGTGTTGTACACAAATCATAGCCACTCTGTATAGAGTTTCCAAGGAGTTCCTAGTGGGTTTGACCTGCCCACCTTGTGGTTAGTATTCCAGTGCTGATCCTACAGCACCACACGTAGGCTCCAAATTTGTTGTTGGTATTCCTATACTCTAAGAACTATTACATCTAAACAATTAAGAACTACATTTATCACATATCCAGCCAACATGGCAATGGTACCAAGACTGGAGAAACCGTGCTCTGGAGAACAAACAGGCCAGCTGTGCCTAGCGAGCCATGAGGTCTGTTGGTAATATTCAGTCATTCTCTATCCCTTTCACATCCCCATTCCACACCTCTCCATCCTCCCTTCATTTCTTCACTGTTCTCATTCAACATTTCTGGCTCCAGCTCTTAGCACATTCTATACAGAGATGTATGGGTCAATTTTTCTACAGAACCAAAACTTTGGTTTATTTAACAACCAAAACTTTAGCAGTATCCACAACTAAGATTCAGAGTCCTTCATGCCACCTTCATAGGATCAGCACTCATCTGCGAACCCCACGGTCTGCAGTTCAAACCCACCTGTTGCTCCTTTGAAACCCTATTCAGGGTCTCTATGAATTGGAACTGACTCAACAACATTTAACAAGAGCAATTTTATGGTTGGAGCCCTAGTAGTATAGTAGATTATGAGCGGACTGTTGGTCAGCAGTTGGATTCTACCAGTCGCTCCATGGGAAATAGATGAGGCTTTCTGCTCTGGTCAAGATTTACAACTTCAGAAACTCTTTACAGAGTTACTGTGAGTTGGGATGGACTTGATGGCACACAACCACCACCATTCGATGGTTAAATTGGTAATGAACGTTACTAAGGACTCTGTAATGGTCTGGTATCATAGGAGGTTCTGGGTGGGAGGGTGGTGGTACTGCTTACACTGCACCACAAGCTTTACTGTTAGCTTGATGCCCACGGCTCATCAGAAGGAATAGTAAAATAGAGACCAATTAAGGAAACAGAGAGCTAGAACCCATTTAAGGAAAGAAGATGAAAACCAAGATCCAAAAATACCCGAAAACGATGTCACTTTCAAGCAGCTCCACCTTGAAATATAAAACTTGCACTGTAAGCTATTTTAATAAATTTGGAAAAGCAAGCATTGAGTTTGTCAGTTTAGACATATAATACTGTCTTTTCATACCCAAGAATGCCAGATGTATCGGGAGTGCAAACGTGTTTGTTTCTGAATTCCACCACGTTGTTCTCCTCCAAGGTGTCTTCTCTTGGCACTATTGACACTGGACTGGATGATTCTTTGTGGTGGGGGCTGCCCTGTGCATTTAACATGGTTAGCAGCACTGCAGACCTCTATTCACTAGATGCCTAGAAGCACTACTCTCCAAGTTGCAATAAGCAAACATGTCTCTGGACTTTGCCAAGTGTCTTCTGAAAATGACCCAATGACAATTCTGTGGATCACAATAGAATACTGTGTGATAGACGGCTAGAAGATGAGCCCCCTAGGTGGGAGGCACTCATCATACACAGTGATAGCAACAGTAGACTCGAGCAAACCAATGATTGATGGTGAAATGGCACAGGACCTGGGAATGGCGCCTTCTGTTGTACATGGAGTGGCCCTGAATTGGAGCTGATCGCTTGGCCACTAACCCTAATGATTGCCCCTTACCCCCATGTGAGAAATACTGTTCTAATCTATTCAGAAAGGAAACTCCAGGGGATGAAGTAAAATTCTGGATAGTACCGCAGTGTCTGCTCCTCTACAAAGGGCTGAAAAGATTTGCTCACTCTATAATTTGCCAATACTGTGCAGAGTGAGAAAAAAAAAAATGGAGTTGGAGCTGTTTTCTACTATTAGGCTATCCTTAGCATGGCTAAGTATGTTGTGATTTCACTCTATAATATCGAGGTGATCAGTACCACCTGTGAAAGGTTGTTAGAGTTTTAGGGGTTCCACTAATATATTTACATTCTGTCTTTTTAGTTTGAAACCAAATGCTCATTGAAGTATCTATGAGTCCATTGTTTGTTGGTGGTGGTGGTTACTATTTTTTTTTTTTTAATGTTTTATTGTGAATTATGTGATAGTTTACATGGGAGGACATTAGCTTTACATTCGATCATATATCATTTCATTGCCATGGTTACAATCCCCTCCATGCATCATCAACCAACCAAAGGGTATACCCTGCAAGCCTTCCCCCTAGTCATCAGCACATAGCCCCTCTCCCTCTCTGGGTCTAGAGTCCCCAGCCGCTCCATCTCTCCACATCATTGTCTCTGCCTCCATCTCTGGCATCACTGCTTCTCTGGGTAGGGTCCCACATTCTGCTCTTCTCCCTTGATGGTCTCAGGGACATCTGCTCCTGGCCTGCAAAGTCAACCACTCCCCTCCTTTTGCTACAAAAGTCTACCTTTACAATTTCAACCCTCACAGTCATTCCTGATAGCAGTTATTCACTATTGTGCCACATGAGAGCCCACCCAGACAGATTGGATACTAATCAATGGAGATTCTACCTTCCTCAAAACCCTCTGAATCTAGGTTCCCTCTTGAAAGCTTGTAAGCCAGTCACTGCTTGCCTTTGTAACTCTCCCCCCCCCCCCATTTAGGGTAGCCAATGTCTAAGTTGCCCATCCCTGTCTACTCTTATGTAATGCAGAGGCTCCACAGAAACCCTCCTTCAATGGGCACATTTTAGCCCCCATTTTAGGATGGACTTACAAGCTTTCTATGGTGATATTTCTGGCTATTCCTTTCTCTCCCCTTCAAGTGTCTATTTTATAATGGTATGCCAGGGAAACTAAGATTCAAAAGACAGTCAAGCTTCTTAACACTGTTTCCACCCCCCTTTGCCCTTTCCAACCATGCCTCAATCCCTGTATCCCAGAGCCCTGTTGTTCCAAGATTGTGCATTGTGCATACATCATTATTTTTACCTCTGTCCCACTTAGCCCATGCAAACCTGCTTAACTGTTCTCCCATCCACCTTGTTCTTCCATTCCCCTCCCCCTTCTTGTGTATTGCACCCCTCCCCAGCACCCAAATTATCCTGTGTCTATTACCTACCCTGTGCGTACAGTCTACCTTCCCCTCCCTCCCCTCAACCCCCCACATTCCAGTAACCAGCAAAGAATCCCACTCCCCACTTTAGTATGGGTTCTTTTCTTAGTTTTTTACAATAGTGGTCCCATGCTGTATTTCTCCTTTTGTGACGATTGTTGATTACTATTGAGTCTATTCCAACTCATGACAACCCTATGGTGTGTAGAGTGAAACTTCTCCATTGGATTTTCTTGGCTGTGACCCTTCAGAAGTCGATTGCCAAATCTGTCTTCCCAGGTGCCTTTGCATGAGTTCAAAGAGGAGGCTCTTCTAAGTGTTTTGTTTTTATGTCTTTAAAAATTCTTTTGTTGCTTGGATTTTTCCAAATTCTTCCCATATATTCTGTCCAGAGGAGAGTTTTAGAGGAATAATGAAGCATCCTGTATGTGTTTAACAACCTGAAAGGAAGCAACCAAAACCAAGTTGATGCAAAAAGAGACGGTTGGCTTCATTAGAGCATGATTCTCTTCTATGGCCAGTACATCCTTAGAATAATTTTATTATACATTACTTTATTAGACACTAGTAGCGTAGTGGTTACGAATCGGGCTGCGAACCTTAAGGTCAGCGGTTCGAAACTACCAGCCGCTCCGCGGGAGAAAGATGAGGCTTTCTACTCCCGTAAAGATTTACACCTTCGGAAACCCTATACAGGGTCGCAACCGACTCGACGGCACTTAACAACAACAACAACATTAAAGTCAAAATGTCAGTAGAATCAGTTGACCATACTAGTACCTTATATGCATGAACAGAAACAAATACTTTTTAAAATGGAAAAGAATTAATCCATAGAAATTTATTTTAAAATTATACCTTCATTTTCATGGGTATGGCTACAAAATGTTTGCAATAACAGCAATCACTACCTCATATGCTATTTTGAATCTCACCCATCTTTTATCCTCAACATATGTTTTTGCAAAGGATTTTCCATTTTGGTTATATGTGGGCTGTTTGGGATTTGGCTTTTAACTTTTTTTGTTTTTTTGGTAAAGTTTGGGGCAGAATCTATCAAGTTATCTTGTTAGTTAAGTCAAAAATTTTTATCATAAAGGAAATGAGTCATCTCTGCTCTTGAAAATATCACACTTGGAATTCATCAATTAACACATTGTATGGAATTTATTTAACAATACTTTTTTAGGTGTGAAACTCTTCAATTTCTTTTAAAGAAATCTCTTCTGAAATGATCTGGTTTACTTGAGGTTGTGATACAAATTAACCCATTTAGTAATGAATTATGTTCTGCTTTGACTTTTTTTTTTGAAATTGTGTGCTTTCAGTAATGGAAGACATTTTGAATGAAATGAGAAAATACTTGAGGCAATATGGATTTGTATGCAGTGAGTGAAACACATATCCCAATGGCTCTCTGGTGCTTGGGCTAATGGATAGAGACCCGTTTCTTCATATCCATACAATTATACAGGCCCCTACAGGGTCACTATGAGTTGGAATTGACTCAATGGCACTTAACAACAAAAACAAACAAAATGTTAGCATGCACTAAAAGTGGGATACCAGCGGCTCACTAAATCTCAGAGGCAGAAAATGTAAGTGAACACTATATGCATGTCACTGGGTCAACACAGGTTTAACCAAGTTAATTGAATTCTTCTATTTCACTTTTCTAGAAGCTACAAATCTATATCATGTTCTGTCAGTCTCAAACATATTAAAACACTCCTCATTAGCTCTCAGCTATCTTCACTATTCATTTCCTCATACACACCATAGTCCCCAGAGCCTGTTTCAATTCACAATGCTCTTTGAGTATTTCTTTTCTTTTTTAAAAAAATTACTTCTTCCTTGAGTCTTTGACTTCCTTCACTCTCCTTTCTTCTTCCTTGAATCTTTGACTTCCTTCACTCTTCTTTGCTTCATACAAGAAGAGATCAGTAGTTGTATCATAGATGACCATTCATGTGTTTTTAAGACCCCAGAAGCTACTCACCAAATTAGGATGTACAACATTGTCCTTATGAACTAAATTACGACAATTGACCTAGTTGTCCCACAAAACTATGGCTATGAACCTTCAAACCTAATAAGTCAATACTATGAGGTATCTGGATATGTCTAGGAAGTATACTTGTCATCTCTATATGTTTTATTATATATATGAATATCTATGCAGCACATACAAACATTGTATATACATATGTCCACACATATACCTATGTATACATGTGCTCCCATATGTCTTCCCATGCACATACAGCTTACATATCTGTGTATTTTTTGTTTGTTGCTACTGTTGTGTAAGATTATCTGTCATAGCATTTACTGTGGTTGTCCTTTATTCTTGGGTACTTCTCAGTGTCTTCATTTACCTTAGTTAAGTTGTATTGACTTATCCATACTATGATTGCCTTTCCCATCATAGAATGATCACATACCTACTATCTAGTGATTTCCAACCCCTCCATTACCCATCTCTGCTAACCATCATGAACGTTGCTTATTGTGTAAATACCTATTCCTGACTTTTTGACAAAAATGGTAATATGTACTATTTTCCCTTTTGTGTTTGACTTACTTCACTCACAGTCATCCAAGTTATTTTTTGCAGACTCCTCATTCTTTATCACTGTATAGTATTCCATTTATATGTATGTAGCATAATTTGGCTTCTAGAGGAATTCTGAAAGTCAACCATGGACTTGAATGGTCTTTTTAGTCACTTATCCTCAAAGTTTTAGTCACATTTACCACTACTGACTACTAGCTTCCATCCTGAAACTTCCATCATTTGGTTCCAAATGCTGTACTCTCATTCTTCTATTCTCAAATCCAACCTCCCCAGTTTTCACTCCCTCTCTACTATCTATATCTCTCTTCTGCATTTGGTGCAATTCTCTTCACTAGAAATTCCATCCAGTTTTTGTTGGGGACTGTCCTCGACATAGTAGTGTTGTTCACAGGTGTTTGGTTCACGAGGAGGGGAGATCCAGCGGCAATAGGGATAACAAAAGAACACACAGACAGACAGAAGGAGGGGGACAAAGAGGTACCCCGAAACCAGGGTGGATGCATCACTGGTGGGAAAACTTGGGACTACAGGCATCGTGGCCTCTGCAGGCAGCAACTCACTGCCCTGCAATCTTTACTGCATGCCCTCCAACTTGTAATGCACAGCTGGGCCGGCCTGCGTCTCGGTTTTATTTAGGGGAGGAGCTTCACACCAAGCTGAGAGGGACTAAGACAAGGTACAGCTAACATCAGTAATTTTCCAGATATTCAGGTAACTTTACATCGTACTTTGCTGGTTCGAATCCCAGGCCTGCAACTTGGTTTCACAGGCTCAATTAACATATCTATAGCCCCTGAGCTCAGTTGGGGCAAGGTGAAAGGGAAGGACAAAAGGCTTGGGCGGAGTCCCGCTGTTTTGGCTTCCTGAGCCAGGTTTTCAGGAACTCCGCTGAATAACCAGCACCTGGGACAGATTCAGGGAGGATGACTTTTTTGTCTGTAGAACAAAGAACTGGGAAGTAGCCGAGCCATTTTCAGTTAATCCTTTGGAGAAAGGCTTGACCTTGCAACCTTCACAGTCTCGGCTTTAGGGAAACACTACATTTCTCTGTGGATATTAAGGGCTCATGTTTGGAATTAAATAAAAAACATAACTGAACACTAAGATGAAAAACAATTTGCCATGACTGCCAGTGGCCAGAATTTTTTCCTCAGAGCTTGAGGCCTGTATAGTCGACACAGTCTGCAACAAGTTTTCATGCTTTAACATCTGCCTCCAAATTATATACCTTTACACAGTGTCTCAAGTTTCCAATCTGCATTTTGTAACCTAAAACTTTTATTGTTTTCTAACCAATTTTATAAACATGCCCATCGTCTTCTCACTGAAATATGTTCCTTTGCCCTGCATGCTAGTCCCATGTTATAACCACCATTTCACTATCTCTCAGACTCTGAATCTAGAAGAAATTCATCACACAATAGTATCACAGAGAAAGGCATTTGTGTTTTCAGAATGTACCTCATTTCCTACTGTCACTTTTTGCACAGTTGGTCTTGTCCAAAGGGGTACCTAGAGGTAAAGAAGAAAGTTTTCCCAGAGAGTGCTGAACTCCTGATATTAAAACGAGCATACCTAATTCACCCAAGAGTTCCAGTATCTGTGGATTGAACATGTATTTCACATTGTACTATTTGTAGTCTATTGTTTCATGTAAAGCAATATTTAGTTATTAGACTTAGTGAATGCACACGTATGTTTAGTATAAAACAACCTTCACAGGCATAATTTGCTCAGTGGGAAGGAGAGAGTTAGGGAAAAGAAAAATGAGGGAAAGAAAGCAGAAGAGAATAAAGTCTATTTATGCGTCGTGGGCTGTGATAACCAACTCATGATTTCAGAAAGTAGTTATAAACTGTTGAAACCTTACTTTAATTTTTTGTCTTTATCTAAGAATGGGTGGGCAATACAGGAGTTACTAAGTCACTCTTTTAATGATTGACCAAAAAGAATTGAAGGTCGTTTCTAAATTAGGAAAGACATAGTGTGTCTGCTCTATATCAAGCACTTGGAAAATGACATTTTATTCTCCATACCTTCCAGAAGGGAAATATTACCATCTTCATTTTACACATGAAGATACACAAGCAAGAGACATATAAGTTACTTGTCCAAGATTCTCAAGACAGGACTAGAAACTCTACCTTATTTCAGGTTAAATATGACTGTGGTCTCCTTGACAGATTAAGTTGCATGGTTCTCCACACTTTGGGGTAACAGCCTTCTGAATTCAAGACATTTGGGCAGTACACTGGAAGGAATTAGAAGATTCCAAGCAACTCAAGTCAAACTAACCACAGTGTAAAGTTGTCTACAGTATCCAGTGGTTCAATGTATATGTAAGTGCCCGCAGCGGTCCTGCTCCTAGATTGTTGTTGTTCATTGCTATTGAGTTGGCTCCGATTCATGGCTGCTCCATGAACAACAAAATGCAGTGTTGCCTGGCCATGTGTCATCTTCACAATCATTGATATTCTTGTATTTTGAGTGCCTTCTAACCTAAGGGCTCTCAGCACTATAGCTCATTATATTGTGTTGTGGTCCATAGCATTTTCATTAGCTAACCTCTAGAATTATTTCTCCAGACTTTTCTTCCTAGTCTGTCTTAGTCTGAAAGCTCCACTGAAATCCAGCCACCATTGGGTGACTGTGCTGGTATTTGGAATACAAGTAACTTCTAACATCACAGCAATAAGCAAGCCACCATAAAAAACTGACAATGATGGAACCCTAGGTTATTCATGAGTTATTTCCTTCAGTTGTTATTGGGCAAAAGAGTAGAGCTGTGTGTGGCTCCCACTGCACACTTACATGTTAGGAGGCTTGTTTCTCAGTTTCAATCACAGGACTTTACTTGGAAACAGCTTGAAATTAGATACACATTTAACCCCTCCATCTTTTTGCAGATCTTCTCAAGTCTCCATCTGGCAAACATCATAATATAATTAGTCATAACAAAAATAAACTTTTCATGCTGATAAAAATTCATCAGCATGCATGTGTTAGAATTGCAATATACTGAGGTGCCTGGGAAGACATCATATCACAGTTTTTGAATGAATATATAATGGAATATAGAGATTTGGTCTATTATGTCATAGAAAATATGGTTAATAGAGAATTTTAAATATTCATAATTGGATTTTTTAAGTTTTAAAAATACCTTTGAAAAAAATGAGACTTTTGTCATCCCTAGTATATTTTAACACCGGAAAATTTTTCTTTACAGAATATTATCTAGTCAAATAATTAATTTTATTGCAAATCATATCTGCATTATACACCAGTAATAGTGATAAATCAGATTTTTAGGATCATCAAAATACTTCTTTTCATCAAATTCCCTGGGTAGGATGATTATACTTAAAAAGCATAGCCAATAGGACATATATTTTCAGACTGGCTAATGTGTTTATAGACAGCTGCAATTTCAGATATGGAGATTTTAATCTAGCAATCAGGGGACAAGTTGTACAATTACTATTCCATGGTTAACTATTTTTATGATGACGGGTTTTCAAAACAGCTGTTGCAGTTAAAAACACAAAAATTCTTATTTTTTTCTTTCCATGTTACAGTGTTTTGACAAACAAATCTGTTTCCCAAAACATAAAGACTCTGATTCAGAAGGCTGCTGTTGTAACAAATGTGTGCTTCCATACATTTCTAGTGCTTGATTATCTTATGGGAGCACAGTGGCATTGTACAATGAGTATGGACTGCAAACCAAGAGGCCTGTGGTTCAAGTCTGCAGCTTCTCTGCAGGAGAAAGATGAGGCGTCTTCTCCAGCAAAGATTTAAAAGTCTTGAAAACCTTATACAGGGTCACTATGAGTTAGAACTGACTAGATGGCACTTAACAACAACAACAACTGTCTTGTAGAGTTGTACCAGTGGTTTATTTTAAATCACTTCCCATGCTTAGTACAGAGAGTAAGTACCCACTGAATAGTTCATCAATAAGTGAGACCTGCTGTGGCACTGTGGGATAAGCACTGGACTGGGAACCACAAGGTCAGCAATTCAAGTCCACCATCTAGTCACTGGAAACACTATACAGGGTTGCTATGAATGGGAACTGACGTAACGGCTTTTAACAAGTGAGTGAATGAATTAACTTGAATAACCTTATATTTGAATTATTTAGCCATATACTTTAGGTTTACTTGTTCATTTATTTTTGTTTTCTTTATTTTTTAGCAGCTGTACTAGTTTTTATTGCTGCATAACAAATATAGCAGCTTAAAACAGCAACCATATTTTCTTTAAAGGGATTTTTGTTAGAGCAAATGTGAAAGAAAACCTGACATCTTTAGTGGTGACTTTTCTTTTCTTCCCCAACAGGCTGACGGCATTAAAGAAGTAGGTAGTGTTTCTCTGGACAGTTTCAAGCCAAGAGAGATATCAATTCTCCATGTGAATTTATACAAACCGTAGGAGTCCTGGTGTGGCGCTGTAGGATTAGCACTAGACTGCTAACCACAAGGTCAGCAGTTCAAACCCACCAGCTGCTTATCAGAAACCCTATACAGGGTCACTATGAGCAGGCATGGACTTGATGACACATAACAATAACAGGGCATTGAGAAAGGTGGGATAGATAGTGGGCAGATGATTGCTGCTCATCAAGTGTTGATTCCAGATATTCTGTTGTGCTAGCGGTCTGTTTTGGTTAGAACAGAGGTTATGTGAAATCCTTACAAAGAGTAGACAGGGACCCCCTGATCCACAGTCTTACACCAATTAAGTCTGCACTGTGAACCCTTCTTAAAATGTTTCTCCTTTAACCAAACAAACAACAAAAAGGGCAGAGTTATTGCTGTGTGACATCAAGTGGGTTCCGACTCATCGCGGCTCTGTATAGGGTTTCCAAGGCTGTACATTTTTATGGAGCAGAAAACTTCCTGTTTCTGCTGATGGATTCCAACTGCTGTGCAGCTGGTGGATTTCAACTGCTGATCTTGGTGTTAGCAGCCCAATACGTACCCCACTAAGCCACCAGAGCTCCTTAAAGGGCAAAGTAGAACTGCTTTATTGAGCTTCCAAAGCTGGAATCTTTACAGAAGAAGACCATCATGTCTGTGGTTCATCGTCCACAGCTTACCCTACAGAGTCACACATTCTCTTCTTCTTTTATAAATCTTCACCAATCATTACAAACATAGCTTGGTGCTTCCTTCTTATCCCTGTAACTGGCACTTACTTAATTTATTCTAGTGCTTATTATGCTGAGCTCCCAAACATTTATTTGACTATTCCTCAAATAGCTTTGTGATAACTTAAAGGCTGAGATCATGTTTTTTATAATCTTTGCGTCTGCTATGTCTGGTATAATATGGCTGTCTAATAAAGTTGATGTCCTGGTGTAGCACTGTAGGATAAACACTGGCCCACAAGGTCAGTTTGAACTGCAGGGTTGGTGGTTCAAGCCCACCAGCCGTTCCTCAGAAACTCTATACAGATTTGCAGTGACTTAGAAGACTCAGTGACAGTTAACAAAAAATAAGGTTAGTTGAATTCTATTTAGGGAGAGTAAATGTATTAGAAATTCATACACGTCAGCCTTGTTTGTTTTATTGGTGGTTGTTGTGTGCTACCGAGTTGGTTCTGACTCATAGCAACCTGTGTAGCATTTCCAAGGCTATAATAAATTCTTACAGGAGCAGAAAGCCTCATCTTTCTCCCGAGAAGTGGCTGATCAATTTAAACTAGTGACCTTGTGGTTAGCAACCCAGTTTGTAATCCATTACACTACGAAGCCCTTTTTTAAAAGTTGGTAAAGTGGAGGGTGGGCAGAAAAGAGGAAGACCCCCAACAAAGTGGAACGGCACAGTGGCAGCCTCAATGGACACAAACGTAACAATTGACAGGATGGTGCAGGAATGGGCTATTTTTCGTTCTTTTGTGGTTCCAACTCGATATCACCTCACAACAAACAAGACAATCTTCAAAGACTCCTTGGAGATCAGTGGTGTGGCACTGTAGGATAAGTACTGGACTGCGAACCACAAGGTCAGTGGTTCAACCCTACCAGCTGCTCTTTGGAAATGCTGTACACAGGGTCACTGTGAGTCAGAATCGACTTAATGGCACTTAACAACAGCAACAACAATCTCTTACTACTTAGTTTGCAGTATGCCTTTTGAAGACAAGGACCCTACTTTTATTTTTGCTTTTTGTCTCAATGGAAGATAACATAAGACTTTATTCATATTAGGATTTCATTAAGGATATAATAATTTAGGTAATGGCAGAACTGCAATGTATCTTAGAGATTTAGGTCTCTTTATATTTTTTTAAGAAGAGGAGGCTGATTTATAGGATGTGTAGGGAAAGGACAGGCAAATGCTAACATGTTTAAGACTAGCAATACACCAGAAACTTTACATGTGACCTCATTCAGTCTTCATAAAAGTCCTAAGATGTAGATATTATTGGTCCTGGTGTGGCACTGTGGGTTAATGCTTTGGGCTGCAAAGTTGGCTTGAGCCACAAGGTTGGCAGTTGAAACTCACCAGCTGCTCCTTTGCAACTCTGTGCAAGGTCGCTATGAGTTGAAACCAACTCAACGGCACTTAATGACAACAGTTTGCACATCTGGAAACTAGGGTTCAAAAAAGTGAAGTGTCGAGCTTAAATTTATAAGCTAAGTAAACCACCAAACTCAGTCTAGGATTCAAATTCTCAATCTCAAATTCCTTGACCGCAAATTACGACCAGGTTGCGGCTCTCTTGTCAGCTTCTGAATGTCCATACCTTATCCAGTCTGTGGAGTTTGTAGGGCCCGCATATGAAATCCTCATCGCTGTTTCCATTGTTGTTGTTAGCTACTGTCCTGTCGGTCCTTGGCCGATGGTAGCCCCATGCACAATAGGATGAAGTGCTACCCTGTCCTGCATCATCCTCGTGACCAATTGCAGACTGGATCATTGTGAACCATGGGTCTTCACTGACTGATTTTTAGAATTAGTTTACCAGGCCTTTCTTCATCCTCTCTCACAATCTTGAAGCTCCTCTGAAACCTATTCAGCATCATAGTATCACACAGAGGGCTGGTGGCTGTGCGTGAGATACATAGGCTGGGATTCAAACCCACACCAATCACATGGGAGGTGAGAACTCTGCCTTGAACCGCCACTGCGCTTTCTTCCCATTACCTGCTGACGTGTGAGAATTAGTGAGGCAGTAACAGCTGCAGAATGGCCCAAACAGACCCTTTGTCATCAGTTCCCTTGTTTTCAAACCCCATGTGTTAGGGCTCAAAACAGATACTTACAGCATCACAGAAAGTTCTGTTGCACTTCGAGACTGTCTAATTGGAGCGTCATCCAATTGAAACCTAAAAGCAATTTCCTCTCATAGCCTGGGGATCTTCTGAGAAGCAATGCTCCTTCAAGCTCTGTTTAAACTCTTGAGAAGTGCTTTGAATATGTATGAGCTCTGCCTAGGCAGTAAGAGCACAGGTGGATTTTAATAATTAATTCATTAGCCCAATTTAGTTCTCTAATTGGTTATGAAGCGCTGTCAACTGGGTGATAGTAAAAACAATTAAAAATTAAAAAAAAAAAAAAAAAACTCAGTGGGATTTGGACATTCAGGATACACAGAGAGAGGGAAACAGAGGAGTAAATGTTAACTATTTACAAGTTGTATTTTAATTACGTTTTATTTTCATAAATGTGAGATATCTCTTTTTATGCTGGACAATTGAGTCTAAACATAGAGTCAATTTAGAGTTCAAGGCATCATTCTTCACCTTGGGTCCTTGCAGTTGCCTGTGAAAGGTTTGTGTGTGTGTGTGTGTGTGTGTGTGTGTGTGCTTTTTTGGGGATGAAGGTGCAGATTCTCATGGGTTAGAAACCACCATTCTACTGCATTCTTTCTGATTCTCTGGTTCCTCAGCAAATGGTGGTTTACCAGTCTGAGGACCCCAACTCCCCCTGCAGTTTGAGGAGGTGCATGAAGGGGCCTCTACCATCTCTAACATCCTGATACCTGGCCCTTTCTAGGGGCTTGGGGCCCTTCATGTGATTACAACTTTGGAAAGGTTACCCTACATTTTCTATGCATGCCTCTCTTTGTTGTTGTTCCTTGTTACTGGTGAGTCAGTGCCAACTCATGGTGCCCCTGTGTACCACAGAAACGGCCCATTGGTATGTTTGAGTCTATTGTTGTAACCATGCGTTAACTCATTGAGAGTTTTCTACTTTTCTGCCAGCCCTCTATCTTACCAAAATAGATGTCCTCTAGGAATTGGCCTTTCTTAATGATGTCCAACACTCTATCAGTCAGTACACTGCTGTGACCCACAGGGTTTTAATAAGCAAATTTCTGGACATAGATTATCAGGACTTTCTCCCCAACCTGTGTTAGTCTGGAAGCTGCACTGACACCTCTTCACCATGGGTGACCTGCTGGTATTTAAAATCCTGGTGCCACAACTTACAGCATCGGAGCAACATACAAGGCCTCCACAGTACAAGAAGTGAGCAGACAGATGGGAGTTTCTCTTAGTAGTATACCAAAATATATGATCAGGTCCAAGACTGCAGCAAAACTAGGGACACCTAGGTTAAGTCAACACTAGAGACAAGTCAGCTACTGAAGATAGTTTTCAGAAGGTAGAGAAAAAGAACATTATTTCAGTCTTACAACTCAAAAGTGTATCCACACATGAGCAATATCAGCATCTTCTGGAAGCTGGTTAGAAATACAAAACTTCAGGCTCCACTAAAATTTCTTATAAAGAGTTATATGTTAAGAAGATCCCTAGGTGATTAGTAAATACATCGGTGCTCAAGAAAGCCTGGTTGAGCAGGGCTACTTTTCTGTACACTGTTATTCATTGTCAGCCCACTCTGTCCCTCACTCCATTTTTCCCTTCTTCAAGTCATCTCCTCTCTCCAGCTTCACCCTGATTCAAGCTCCTCAAGCCACCAGTTGCTGTCAAGTTGACTCCAACGCAAGGCAACCCCATATGTGTCAAGAGTAGAGCTGTGCTCCACCAGTTTGCAATGATGGAATTTTCTGAGCTGATCCCCGTACCATTCCTCCTAAGGAGCCTCTGGGTGGACTCAAACCTCCAACCTTTTGGTCAGCACCTGAGAGTGTTAACTAACCATTTGCACCAACCAAGAACTTCTCTAGTTCCACAATTAGATAGAAAATCTATTGGTCACTTCAGGGAACAGCATTGTCTCACACTTGGGTTTTCTCATGTCCCTTGTGATTTAAGCCTGTTTCTGGTACAGATACTCCTCTGAGTGATCTTACTTCATAGTGCTATCAGAAGGAGAGGCAAGAGTTGGTGGGCCTGGCTTCTCCTGTCTTTTTCCACGTGAGCCATACAGATATAGAAAAGCCTCTTGTGCCTGGGTTCTTCCTCCTCATGGAGTAATTTTGAGGATAAAACCAAAATACTTATGAAAAGTTCTTTGTGTCAGGCTCAGAGTCCAAGGAGTCTTTAAAACATTCGTGGAAAATAGAATTAAACTATAATGGAACTTTTCCACCAACTTTTTGAAGCCCCCTTGTAGATATCCCCAAAATATTTCTTTGCCCTAAAAGTTATTGGACAGAGATCACTAATACTCTCTGAAATTAGAAGCTAGATACAAGAATCTGCTTTTCTTGTATCTGATTGTTGTTGTTGTTAAGTGCCGTCGAGTTGACTCCGACCCATAGTGACCCTTTATAGGGTTTCTAAGGAGCAACTGGTGAACTTGAACTGCAATCTCGCGGTTCAAAAGGCTTTGCAGTCTGACGCATTAACCCACTGTGCCACACCAGGGCTCAATTTTTTTGTGAACTTAGGTAAGTCATGTCCCCTATGTGTGCCTCAGTTTCTCAATGTATAAAATAAGGTTTAGACATAGTACTTGTGAAGGCCCTTTGTGACTCTTATCATATTATGCTTTGCCTCCTAGAGAAAGCCAGCGCCCACCAGATGTATTACACATGATGTACAAAAGTTATGCTCTATAGAATTAATCTCATACTTAAGACAAATATTTTAAGTGTTCCATTTCTGTGGACGTTAGTCCTCACCATTAGTGATTCTGAGTGGCCGTGACCGCCTGCTATAATAACGCAGACCCCAGATCCTCAGTCCTTTGTGAGACCGCCCACCTCCATTAAATTTGCCTCAAAGCCCAAAACACTTCACTTGCTTTGAATGCAGTTGTAAATTCCTCTGTGGCAAGATGAAAAGATTAATTTTGAGCTTCAGTACTTTGTGTTTATCTACCATGGTACCCACTGTCACAGTAATGACACAGTCTTCCATGCAGACAATTTTAAATCAGTCTCAAAGAATCTATTCTAATTGCTTTGCCTTGAATTAGAGTTGAAACACCCCCATGCAATAGAAGGGCCACTACACTTTGCATTTTCAAAAGCAATTTAACAATATGGGAATGGGCCTGGTACATAATGAGAAAACTCAAGAGTCATGGGGAAGGGACCCAAGAATATGGGAGGTGACCCAGGGCCTTGGAAAGGTCATGGGGATATGGGAGTGGGGACCCAGGGTAAAGGAGGGGGAGACAGGGAAGAGCTCTGTGTACATAGGCCGGGACTTCAGGGACATGAATGGAATTCAGAATCATGGGAGAAGAGGCCAGACACATGAAGATGAGGCCCAGGGGTATAGGAGGAGACCAAAGACTTGGAGGTGTTGCCAGGGACCTAGGATGAAGAATGGGTGCATGGAATTGGGGAACAACATGGGAGGGGTCTGCATATATGGGAAGAGTTCCCAGGGATACAGGAAGGGGAGTCAGATAAACAAAAGTGAACAACATAGTTCCTCTTCTCTTCAAAACATCTCAAGGAGCTCTTATAACCAGGAAATAATCACGCAGTAGTTTCAGTGCCTAGAATTCCTTTCTCCTCTATTTCTAGAGCCCAGAGCTACTAGGTTTCTTTCTCTATTCTAAACCTCAAACTTGTAAATTTTCTCTCTTTGTATCTCCCTTCACCAAATTTAACCTGCTTTAATTATTCCCTCAAAAGCCAGATCCCAGCTACTAACATCCAATGTGACAATTAATCTGTGTTCAAGTATTCAGTGGGTGCTAATGAAGTTTCTGTTTCCTCCTTGTGCTTTAGAAATAAAAAAGAAAGAAAAACATTATCCTCCCCTTTCTATTGAGTGTAGGTTGTCAAGTGCAAGAGTGGGGTGAGGGAGAGACACAAAAACAGCTACTTAACTCCTTCACCTTCTCCCAAATTAAATTAGATTTGTCAAATACCAATCTACATCCAATTTAGGGGTTAAATCAAGTCTCTGGGGAAAGTAGTACAGAGATATCAGTTTCATTTTTTTACTGTTATTTTTCTTTCTCTTTATGTAAATCCTTTGCCTCTTTACTGAGCTTACTACCTAATTGAATACAAAGTAGTATGTAGATCCCTTCCATAAGAAAGTAAAGGTTTTAATGGAATATATTTAGAATTGCACCGACTCAGCAGCACTGCATACCATACTGACAGGGGAGCAAGGAAAACTAGTCCTGGGTCTCCATTCAGTTTCAAGGGGGTGGAGGGGGTTCCAAATAGAAAGACTCCCTCTAATTTGGACAGGGCAAAAGTAAGCTAGCAGCTCAGCAGGTCTCTTTATTCCATTGTATGCACTACACATAAAATACTTAAAGTTGTGTCATACTGAGTATGTGAACAACGGTTGTACATAGATATTGTCAGATTCCAGATCGTCCCACCAGTTCTACCTTACATGGTTCTAGGTCAACTGAAAATTGGAACTAAGTAAACGGTTCTTAATTTGGAAATCTATGCACATTGGCCTAAAGCTGATTAGACATGTTATGTCACAAAGAAGTGTGAACCACACACTCACTTCTGAGAGTTATTTCTCTGGCCTTTCATTTTTGTGCCTCAGAGAATACATGTCATGTCTTAAATGTAAAGTTCTTTGTGAGGTAAATGCAGACGCTCCCGTTAGTCTTCATACTTTCATAATTGAACTCCGTGGGTGTGTGTCTTGGGTTTGATGTCAGGGAAAGATGAAGCTCAGGTTCATTCCCCAGAGATAGAATCATTATGACAGAATTTTGTTCCTAAAAGTTGTCAGTATGTTGTTGTCCAGAAAAATCATATCTTCACGCACACCTTTCTTCTATCTTCACAGCCTTAGAGTTTAATATAGACAGTTATTCAGAAGTGGCAAATATTGTTTTTTCACCTATAAAATATTACAAGAGTCACAGCTCAGAAGAGAGATTTTGATTTTTTGTTTTGCTTTGTTTTTAAATATCTTTTTTATTAACAAGTTAAGGTGGCCAGGTGAATGTGTTGACAGTTTCCAAAAGACTTCAGGGGTCCTGTTGAGAAAAAGAAGACCAAATTATCTGGCAATATTTATGTTGGAACAGTAGGACTATAGTTTGTATTAACTGTGAGAGCCATAAAAAAAAAAAAAAAAAAGGGAAACCACTTTGTCATGCCAAGAATATATTCAATTTAAACTGCAGAAGAAAGAGAATGGAGAATTGGAGGGGGAGGGGCATGCCTGTGTTTATAGATGCTTGAATGTAATTATAGGATTTTAAAAAACTTGTTACTGTGAATTGAGTGAAAGTTTATAGAGGAGATCTTCAGTTTTACATTCAACCAATCACACACTTTGTTTCATCTCAATGGCTGCAATCTCTTCTAGGCAACATCAGTCCACCCCATTGGCTGATCTTGAAACATTGACCATTCCATGGTAAGCATACCTTACTAGTGTTGTTGCCCACCCCTCCTATACCTATCTACTGCTTGGCTGAAAATTGGGTCACAAAGGTAAATTCCATTCTAAACAGAAAGGGGTGGCTGAGGGCCATAATCTCAGATTCTTCCAGTCTCTTTCTGAGAAGTAAGTCCAGTCTTTCTCTCACTCTGTTTTGTTGTTGTTGTTGTTTTTAAATAATTTTAACTTGTGTTCCATATTTTCTCCCACTCTGTCTGGGACCTTCTAGTGTGCTCCTTTTCAGAGCAGTTGCTAGTGGTAGTCAGGCACCATCTAGTTCTTCTGGTCTCAGAGTCGTGGAGACTGATGTTCACCTGGTCCACTGATATAATGGGATTTTTACAGTAGTAATATGACTACCTTGATTGGCAAGGAACTAGGAATGGGGCTATACTTATATAGTGGTGTGACTTATATAAGATCTAAAAACAATGGTTATTCAGAAACTCTTACTGTTTTTTGGATAATTTTTGTGACAGTGCAAGAATGAACTCTTTTAAAAGATAACTTAAATCAAGAAAACAGTCCTAGAAAGCAAAACGTTAAAGCAGGTGACATGTACAAGGGAGTTTCAAAAAGTTCATGGGAAAATTCCATTATCTTTTAACTCTATTTTCCACAAACTTTTTGAAGCTGACTCATGTCATTCTATCCTATGTCTTCCTTTACTGCAAACATTTGACTCCTGTGTGGATTTCCACCCATCAAAGCCCAGGATACTGTTTAAGAATGTATTTATTTTCATGATAGATGATGGCTTGAGAGGCGAGGGGTTAAAGTGATTAGGGATCAGAAAGTTCTGAGTTTGAATCCTGTTTCTGCCGTGTAATGTGGGACCACAGACATAAATTGATGTCTCTGGTCTTCAGTTTCTTAATCTGAAAAATGGAATGAGTATTATATTCCTAATACATGATGACTTCTGTTATGTCACCTTTTGTTTCTTCCTAAAGGGAAAGGAAGGATCTCAAATTTTTAGAACTTTTCTAATAGTTGGAAGACTTGTTATGTTTTTCAGGAAAGGTGCAAACTGTAATCACACCACTATTAGCAAAGTGGACTCTATATGTTGTATAAGATCACCACCAATTAAAAATAAGCAAGTGTTTACTTTTAAATTATTTGCCTTTTGTTTGTGTACATGGGCGTGGGGGTGTTGTTGGTCCGCTTTTGCTCAATAACAAACCACCCCAAATTTTAGCCTAAAACAACAAGCATTATTTTTCCTGATCCTTTGTGTGGGCTGGGTGGCTCTTCTGATCTGGACCAACCCTGACGGAGCTACATGGCCAATAATAGTTGGCCTCACTCACTTGTAGCCATTCAGACTCCAGTACAAGGGTTTGCGGTTAGTCAGTACTTCTAAACTCCAGACACAATTTTATATTACTGTTGTTGATAAGTACCATCAAGTCGGTTCCAACTCTTCGCAACCCTGTACAGGGTCTCCGAGGAATGGCTGGTAGATTTGAATTGCCAACCTTGTGGTTATCCTACAACACCACACCAAGATTCAACTTTCATATAGATTTAGGTATATGCACTGGGAAACCAAAAAATTCATGTGATTTGTTTTATTGTGATATTTGCTTTATTGTGGTAGTCTGGTACCAAACAGACAATATTTCCAAGAATGTGCTAGACTGCTTAGCAAAAAGTCGGGGGTTCAAACCCACCAACTGCTCCTGGGAAACACTACACAGGGTAGTTAAGTTCCACAGCAATCAACAATGCCAGCCTGCCTGTATACAACTTCCAAAAAGATTGTAGCCAAAGTGAATCTGTCCAGAACTCTCTTTGCCAGCCTGTGTCCTCTGTACTGTTTGTAAAACATGTTGGAAATTGGAGTCTTTCTGCTTCAGATCAAGAATATGCAAGCATAGGAATGGCCAGAAATGTCTTTTAAGAAGACACTAACTGGAAAATGGCGCAGAGCTTGGAAAACATTTGAAGCCAACAAAGCAACACCACACCACACTTTTTTCACTTCTCAAACAAAGCTTAAAATTGTGTTGGCTTTGACTTGACAATGGTGATCACAGGCAGCCCACTGAAAGACCTGTGCACCTTGAGATTGATCTGTGTGTCTGGTCTACAGCACAGTTTCTATACCATGATTCTCTCCTTGGATTAAATGGATTATACTGTTCATCATTTAATGTTAAAGAGTGGTGGTAAGGGTGAGGCGTGTGTGTGTGTACCATGTGAATGGAAAATTCTTGGCTGCCACAATTCATAGCAACGCTTTCGGAAACCCAACCTCCGTGGAGTTACTGGGTTTGTTCTATGGTAGCTCTTGTGGTAAATACTAAACCAGTACTGTCCAGTTGACTTCAGCTCATGGTGATCTCATGTGTGTCAGAGTAGAATTGTCCTCCATAAGGTTTTTAGTGGCTGAACTGTCAGAAGTGGATCAAGTCTAAACTTGAATTCCCAAGCTCCGGTTAACAGTGAAGCAAGTGCCTTAACGTTTTGTGCCACCCAGGAACTTTATAGTGAATGCACACACCTTTCAAACAACTGTGACCTCTGAGTCCCTTATGTATTTCAACTGTACAGGACTGTGTACCCCATAGAGCTGACAGTTTCACACTTATGTAATAAGACAAGAGTCAGGAAAATTTGAATTCCCCTCTAAATAGCTGTATGGATTTGGGCGATATAAACAACTTCATTGTGTCTCAATTTCTTCTTCTATAAAATGGGAAGATAAATACTTGTGTATCCTAAGAGGTATTGTGACAATCTAATGAAATCACTAATAGGAAAGTGATTTGTAAATAATAAAAATCTATATAGAGACGACATTATTATCATTATAATTAGAGGCCCTGGGTAGTGCAAATGAGTAATTTGATTGACTGCTAACCAAATAGTTAAAGGTTGGAGCACACCTTGGAAGAAAGGCATGACGAGTGATTATCTACTTCTGATCAAGCAGCTGCTGAAAACCCTACGGAGCACAGTTCTACTCTGACACACATGGCGTTGACATGAATCAGAATGCACTTGATGGCAATGGGTCTCTTATTATTATTAGCTTGGGAAAGGCTGTATCAGAAGCATGCTGAGCTGGTTCAGGTTTGTTTCATGGTTTTCAGATGAAGATAAATAGTCCAACATCTTATGAGGAACAGAAAAGCCATTTCTATAGTCAGGTAGCTTCAGTAAGGATCTTCCTTCTAGTTTATTCTTGGGATTATCAAAGACTCAGAACTTGCAGTTCTACAAGGTATAGATGGATTACTTTCATTGAACTGCTGCCTGAATTTGTAGCAAGTAATTTCTTCACCATTCTTGTTCAATATGTATGCCAAGCATATAATATGAGAAGCTGAGTTCTATGAAGGAAAACGTGGCATCAGGATTGGAGGAAGACTTATTAATATTAACAACCTGAGATATGCAGATGATACAACTTTGCTTGCTGAAAGTGAAGAGGACTTAAAATATTTACTGATGAAGATCAAAGAGCACAGCCTTACGTATGGATTACAACTCAATGTCAAGAAAACAAAAATCCTCACCACTGGACCAATAAACAACATTCTTATCAATGGAGAAAAGATTGAAGTTGTCAAGGACTTCATTCTTCTTGGATCAACTATCAACACTTGCGGAAGCAGCAGTCAAGAGATCAGATGACGTGACGTATTGCATTGGGCAAATCTGCTGCACAGGAACTTTTTAAAGTATTGAAGAGCAGAGATGTCAGCTTGCATACTAAGGTGTGCCTGACCCAAGCCATGGTATTTTCAATAACCTCATATGGATGCGAAAGCTGGACAGTGAATAAGGAAGATTGTAGAAGAATTGATGCCTTTGAGTTGTGGTGTTGGAGGAGAATATTGAAAGTGCCATGGACTGCCAAAAGAACCAATAGATCTGTTTTGGAAGAAGTGCAACCAGAGTGCTCCTTGGAGGCCAAGATGGCTAGGCTTCGTCTCTCATACTTTGGACACATTGTCCAGAGAGAACAGTCACTGGAGAAGGATGTCATGCTGGGTAAGATGGAGGGTCAGAGAAAAAGAGGAAGACCCCCAACGAGATGGATCAGCCAGGTGACATCATTGATGATGTCAAGTGTGGCGGCGGTAGTGAGGTTGGCCCAGGATCGGACATTGTTTCGTTCTGCTGCGCATGGGGTCGCTATGAGTCAGTTCCGACTCGATGGCACCTGACAACAACAACAACAACAATTTCTTCAGTAACCACTGTACATATAAGCAGTTTCTGATGCAGGCACAGGAGATCAAGTAAAACATTTAAATATTTGGGAGATGCAAGTGGGAGTCGTAATTTAGTGAGAGTAAGCTACTGATTACCTCTCTAGCTTCTCTGTTGCACATGATTGAGTTTTCACTCTGGTGTACATCATCAGCAAATGTCTTAGCTCCCTAGTGCTGCTATAACAGAAATACTTCAAGTGACTGGCATTAACAAACAGAAATGGATTCTCTCATAGTGTAGGTGGCTAGAAGTTCAAATTCAGAGTGCTGGCTCTGGAGAAAGATCCTTGTCCCCTTTCAGGATCAGCAGATCCAGCATTCCTTGGAGTTTCCCATGTGTCTTCAAATCAGTCTTCCTCTGGATTGAGGAGCATCACAGTGCAGGGACTCAAGGTCTAAATGACACACTCCATTCCCTGTTCTCTCTTGCTCACTTCTATTTCTTTTTCTTTCGCAAAAGAGATTGGCTAAACAAACAACCTAATCCTGTAGATTGTATCCGACCTCATTAACTGCATCAGTCAGGATTTACAACATATTGGTTAATTACATCAGATCAAGGTTGATCACAGCCAATCCGATCTTATCATGCAGTTGATTGTATTGTATTGAGTCCCTTCATGGAGGTGGTAACTACTTCTTAACTGCTAAACCACTGAAAATCCTGGCCAAGCCAGGTTGACACAAAACCTTAACTATCACAAAACACAAGCATTTTTTAATGCTTCTAAGGACAATGGGAAGAAGTCCTGGTGGCTTAGTAATGAAGTGCTTAGGCAACAGGTTAAACTCACCAGTCTATCCTAGGGAAAAAGATGAGGTGGTCTGCTCCCATAAGGATTGTTGTACAGGGTTTCTGAGGAGTGGCTGGTGAGCTTGAACCACCAACCTTGTGGTTCAAATAGAATTTTGCCGTCCAACACATTACCCCACAGTGCCACACCAGGACTCCATAAGGATTGCAACCTTGGAAACTCCAGGGTGCTGTTCTTCTCTCTTATTTAGGGTTGCTATGCATAGGAAGTGACTCCATGGTATTGGAGTTTAAAGGACAATGGAAAGGTGTTTCAGAGCAAAGAGATACTTTATGCAATATCCCTTTACTTTTTTTTTTTCTATCTCACTTATGTGCTTCTCTTCTCTACTCCCATCTCTAACTCTCTTGCCTTTGAGTAACGTGTCCTTATAGAAAGGTTACTCGAGAGGAATATTTACAAAACCATAGCTCCCATCTTGGCAAGTTATTGTTGTTAAGTGCAATCAAGTCAGTTCCGTCTCATAATGACCCTGTATAGGATTTCCGAGGAGCAGCTGGTGAATTTGAACCACCAATCTTGCAGTTTAAACCAGCTTTTAGGTTGAGTGCTTATCTTATCCTATCCACACCAGGACTTCATCTTGGCAAGAGTACATGGATTTTAATTTGAAATCAGGAAGCCAAAGCAGTTCATTTAAAATTTGAATTCTTTATGCTTTCTTTACAAATGTAAAAATGTATTTTCAATGTAGCTATTCCAACTAATAGAAACCCAAATGCTAAAACTTTCTATAACAAATCAGCATCATGTCACACACACATACACAGAAATAATGAGGAAAAAGCGTACAAAAGAATGCGTGCCCTATCTGCTCTTGAAATCTGCCCTGTCTCTCCTTGGTTTGCAGCATCAGTGTGGTGTGGTATACATCCCTCTGACTCTTCTCGTTTATATGGGGCCTGTCAGATTGCATCAAGACCCATCCTGCTCTAGTATGAGCTCCTGTGAACCAATAACATCCTCAAAGAGGTGATGAGAATGCTGTAGACTTTTGTGTGTCCCTTCCTTCTTTTCAAACCATCTACAAATCTTTACTTATTGGAAAACATGATGCGGCAATTTCAGATTTTCAGCAAAGATGTTGCCAAGCATCATGGAAGCTGGCAGTTCAATCTTTCTGAGTTCTACCAATGTGTTTACAAGAGAGGACAAGTGCATGAGAAGTTTAAAATCAGTAAATGTGACTGAGATACTGAATCGCAGGTCCAAACCCTAGGGTTTTCTTACTTCTAACCCTGCAACCTGCAGCCAGTCTTTGACTCTTTCAGTGACTCGTGTGTGTGTGTGTGTGTGTGTGTGTGTGTGTGTGTGTGTGTGTGTGTAGGTAAGTAGGAACAGATGCATATGGTTCTTACTTAGTCTTACATTAGTTCAAGAAAAGGCTCAAAGCCCTTCCATGATTTAAAAGCTGTACAGGTAGCAAGTAAAAGTGACTATGAGGAAGGCTGGTGATTTAAAGTAGCCACTCTGCACAGGAAAGATAGCATGCGCTGCTTGCATAAAAGTTTATGGTGTCAGAAACCGTATGGAGCAGTTCTACTCCATCCTACAGAGTTGCTGTGAGTAGGAATTGACTCAAAGGCAGTGAGTTTGTACATCTAGTTACACCATTCTCGTATCATAGGAGTAGGCTCAAACACAGCAATGATTGTGAAGATGGTACAGGACCGGACAGTGTTTCATTTGTTGTACACAGGGTTGCTATGAATTAGAATCAGCTAGAAGGAGCTCTGGTAGCGTAGTGGTTACGAATCGGGCTGCTAACCTCAGCGTCAGTGGTTCGAAACTATCAGCTGTTCCGTGGGAGAAAGATGAGGCTTTCTGCTCCCATAAAGATTTATAGCCTCGGAAACCCCGTACAGGGTCGCTATGAGTCGGAACTGACTCCACAGCACATAACAACAACAACAGATGGTACCTAACAACAACAATGTGGCTGTATAAACTGACTTATGCCTACCCTGGGTGTGTTCAAGTACAACTGTGCTCCAAAGTGACTGATTTTTCAGAAGTACATTGCTAGTCCTTTCTTCCAAAGTTCTCCTGACTAGACTGGACCTTTCAATTAGCAACAAGTGCATTCATCATTTGCACCACCCAGGGACGCCAATTCCTTATGAAATTAAACTTTCCCAAACTTTACTCTTGATGAACTCTTCAATAACAAAC
The DNA here is from genome assembly GCF_000296735.1 of Chrysochloris asiatica. Lineage (NCBI taxonomy): Eukaryota > Metazoa > Chordata > Mammalia > Afrosoricida > Chrysochloridae > Chrysochloris > Chrysochloris asiatica. The sequence goes on along the minus strand of NW_006408578.1, from coordinate 4,888,227 downwards.
AGAAGACAAGCACTCTAATAAACAACAAAAAGGAAGAAAAAGAAGAAGAGAGGAAAGAAGGAAGAAAAGTTTAAGGGGAGACTTTTCTCACAACTGCCTGTTAGGTTTACGTTACTCATGGAATTTTTTTTTTTTAAATTAAATCTTTCTTTGAATTTTAGTTAATAATTATAATGGATTAGGACTGTTTCTCAGTATGGTCCTATGTGTTCACTTAGGTCAAAAAGCTCTGTAAATATGGAAACATCTTACTAATTGATTTCCAACCAAGAAAGCAAAGGGAGTGGGCATTAATTATAATTTTTTATGTTTGCATTTATTATCTTTTTTCAGAAAGGAACTGTGTGGCATACAGCAATATATAGTCTCCAACAAGATAGTCTGAATTTCAAATAGTACTTTCTGTAAAGAAAAAAGGTATGGTGGGAGAAAGAAAGAGAGAGAATAAGAAACAATGAAAATTAAAATTGGAGGCAAAGTAGAGCCAATTAAGGGCCTGAACAGATATACCATTAATGACTCAGATCCCATCCTTGGGTGAATTCACATAGTTGTCTAAAAATTGGAGACAAATTTAGTAACAGTTCCCAATATTTTCCCTACTTCAATGTATAAGACAGAAGACTTCCCCTGTGTCATGTGCTCTGTGGGGACCCGAGTGTAACTCGTTTGTTACTTGTTGTTCCATCTCTGTCATTCTCAAAGAAAGTATATGAAAATTGAAATGATTGTGGCATTGGAATAGGATATCCTTGAGTATTTTCTAACTTATTTCTCAAGTAAATAATTTTAAAACTGAATATTCATAATAAAAATCACTTGCAGTGTATCTTAAATACACTGTACTACAGAACTGTCTAGATTTGCACAATTTACAATATCTCTAAGTTAGTATCAAAAAAACTTTACATGGTTCAGGGAAGTTCATCTTGAAATTAAGATCTAGTAGGGATTTCTCCTTGGACAACCCCCTCTCCCATAAGTATGAACATATCACTGTGCATGGAATAAGTTTCTCAGGATACCTTCACAGCATAAGTAGAAGAGTTCTGTTGTACTCATTATTATAAGAGCCTGGAAGTGGGCTGACGTGGGGATCTGCTCCTCTACAGCTTGCTGTTCAGTGCCATCAATTTGGATCTAACTACTAGTGATCCTGTGTAGCGTTTCTGAGACTGTAAATCTTTGCAGGAGCAGAAACTTCATCTTTGTCCCACAAGAGCAGCTGGTGTGCTCCAACTGCTGACCTTGTGGTTCGCAGTCTAGGCTTATCCTATGGACCCAAATTGATTCTACCTAGAAAATCCTAGAAAATTCATGGGACAGTTCTTGTCTCATGGGGTCACTATGAGTCAAAAGTCAACTTGTCAGCACTTACCAGCAAAGATAGTAACATCCTAGATCCCTGGGTGGCACAACTTATTTGCGATTGGCTACTAACCTAGTGTGGTACTGTAGGATACGTACTCAACCTTAAAGTCGGTTTGAACTGCAGGGTTGGTGGTTCAAACTCACAAGTCGTTCCTCAGAAATCCTACACACAGTCACCATGAGTCATAACCAACTTGACAGCACTTAAAAACACTAACTTAAAGGTTGGCTGTTCATACCTATCCAGATGAGCTAAGGAAGAAAGTCCTGATCTTTTACTCCCATAAAGATCACAGCCAAGAAAACCCTCAGTTCTATTATGTAATGCACAGTATCAACATGAATTGAAATCAACTGACTGGCAACAGGTGTGGTATTTAACAACATTCTAAAAGGCACTTAAATGAAGGCAATTCTGTAGGGCACCTACATTCCATCCATCACTTATTGTTCTCCTTAATTGCTGTGTGTGTCAACTTGATACTCATTAAATTATTGGGGATTATCCTGGAAAACAGTTCATCCAAAAATATTAGAATGTTCTTCCAAGAACTTTCCCTGTATTTTGAATTGTTTTATATACAAAGACTAACCAAATAGAAGATATAATTTCACTGCATGAATACGAAAGCAGGTTCTCTCCATTGTATTTAATGTAGGGCAGATAAAATGTAGGGCTCAAACATTACAGCAATTGTGAGAATGGTGCAGGATTGGGCACGTTTCATTCTGTTGTACATACGATCCCTGTGAAGCACCTAGTAGCAGATATTCATAGAAATATTGAGGTCCCAGACTCTATTTGTTGTTGTTGTTGTTAAGTGCTAGTGAGTCAGTTCCAACCCATACTGACCCTCTATAGGGTTTCCAAGGAGCAGCTGGTGAGCTTGAACTGCAGACCCTGCAGTTTAAACCAACTTTGCAGTCCAGTGCATTAACTCACAGTGCCACACCAGGGCTCCACAGACCCTATTAAAAAATTATAAAAGCTATCGGTATACCCAGAGCAATGCATATAAATTCATAACATTAAATGTTACATGTAATACAAGAATTTTGGCATGGCGCTGTGGGCTAATGCATCAGACTGAAAAGTCATTTGAACTGCAAGGTCAGTGGTTCAAGCTCACCAGCTGCTCCTTGGAAAACCTACACAGTGTCTCTATGGGTCAGAATCAACTCGACAGCACTTAACAACAACAACAACAACAATCCTGGTATGACAAGGAGCTCTCGTAGCTGTGAGTCCAGCTGCTAACCTCAAGATCGGCAGTTCAAAACTACCAGCTGTTCTGTGGGAGAAAGATGAGGTTTTCTGCTCCCATATTTACACCCTCGGAAACCATATGCAGGTTCACTATGAGTCAGAACCAATTCCACGGCACACCACCACCAGGTGTGGTGGTGCTGCAGGCTAATGCACTGGACTGCAAGGTTAGTTTGAACCCCAAGGTCAATGGTTCAAGTTCACCAGCCACTCTTCGTAAACCCTTTTACTCAGAAAACACTATGCAGGATCACATGAGTCAGAACTGACTAAACAACAACAAACCCCTAACTGTAGATGCATTCACTGCAACTTATATTAATTAGCACTGGTGATTTTAAGATATTTGCACACAAATGAGACCTTCCATGTAAAAGATCTAGCTCTGGAACTTATTTGAAATGGCCACAACATGAGCATCACAGACCGACTGTGAAAGCATTTTCATTCACATAAAAAACCACATGAATTCCCACACAGATGCAGACCTAATTTACTAGGATTGGCAGAACTTGATGTTTATGACTGAAATACTCTATTTTGTGGAAGCAGCTCAACCAGTCCAACCCCATGGCCTTTGAATTGACTCCTACTCACAACAATGCCATGTTTTATAGACTAGAACATCTCCATAGTGTTTTCTTGGCTGTAATCTTTACAAAACGAGCCCTGCTGATATAGTGGTTCCCTGTTCTACTGCTTAAATCCAAGGAAGAAAAACCTGGCAATCCTATAAAGATTGTTGTTGTTGTTGTTGTCAAGTGTCACTGATTCGGTTCTGATTTACAGCCTAGAAAACCCTATAGGGCAGTTCTACTCTGCCATAGGGGTCACTATGAGCCAGAATCTAACATCAATCATCTTTACAGAAGCAGATCACCAGACCTCTCTTCCACTGTGCAACTGGGTGGGTTTCAACTGCCAACTTTTAGGTTAATAGTCAAGTGCAAGCTATTTATTCCACACGGGGAAGGTCCGCTTAAATCCTGGAGAAGATTGTCCTTCAGCAAGTATACTGAGGATATTAAGCAAACTGAAATGGAAATTAATGTAATTCTCTCCCAGCTACGTCTTAGAACATGCTATGGGAAGCAGAGGTATGCCTATGACTTTCTTAAGTCAGGAAGAGCTGGGGGTGGGGTGGGGGAGGGAATTGGCAATAAATAGACTATTAGGAGCTATTATGATTTGATAGTTGAGCCTTTTTGATACTCATTAGTCACTTTGGTGTTCAGCAAGTGTTTAACATCTCTCTTTTCCAGCAGAAAACTTAATTTTGGAATGTGATTGTCAGGTTAATCAGAGCTAAAATTAACTATACAAAGAAGTAGCTGTGGGCTTTGATTATCTACCTAACCTTAACCAATCACAGTTGGCTGAGTGGGTAGGCAGCAAGGTTGTCATTCTGTAATTTTGCTACATATGATGCCAGTGAGCCAAAGGGTTTATTTATAGAAGATCATGAAATTCAGAGCTTGAAGTGGAACATTATGCTTCTCTATGCTCTAATTAGGAATCGTCATGGGTTTTTGCTGTAACCTACCTAAACATTATTGGGACTGACATAATGCACTTCCTATTTGCTTATCTATATGTGTTCAGCACAAAAGCATGACCCATGAGAACTCAGAGATCAAGAGAAATATGGATGTAACATTATGTGGTCTGTATAAGAAAGTAACTGTAAGAAATAGATCATCAAATATATGCTATGGTGAAATCTGTATTCATTTTTAGTTTTTTATTTGTAATCATCGCTGTCTTTGTTGTAGTTGTTATGTGCCGTGGAGTTGGTTCCGATGCATAGCAACCCTGCATAGGGTTTTGAGGCTATAAATCTTTACGGAAGCAGAAAACCTCATCTTTCTTCCATGGAACAGCTGGTAGTTTCGAACTGCTGACCGTAAGATTAGCAGCCCGATTCGTAACCACTATAAATCCATGTCTGGAAACTTAAAGTGCAATGTTCGTGCAAAAGAAAAAAGAAGATACACAAAAGCATCAACTGTATTTTTTTCTGGACGCTGGGTTTATGGATAATTTCTATAACCTTCTGTTTCTTTATTTGTTGCCTGATTTTTCTATCATGAAATGTGTTGCTTTTGTAATGAGAAAAGCAATCAAAGAAACTTCCTTTTAGGGACAAAAAAATAGTGCTCTATGATAAAAGAAAAAAAATTAAATTAAAGGTTTTGTTGAAAAGCCATTTGGACGAGAGGCAAGACAATTACGTTGCAGCTTGTGGCCAAGAGTTTTTGCAGAGGCAAGACAATGCCTGGTTCTAGAAAGCTGGAGTGCAGATTCTCACAAGTGAGGAAAAGAAAAGGCAGAGGGTAGAGAAAATGCTGTTTCTGGTAGCAGAAAGATTTACAGGAAGTTGAATCTCAGCCTAGTGTAGTCCTGAGAGATTTAACAACAGTAACTTGGGACCACACTGTAGTCGTAAATCCAAGACTGAGGAGTTTTGTGTTTGATTTAGGAGGTGATATAATTCCATTTGAAATCTTTTGGGTAGGTGTGTGATGAGGTTAGTGCTTTAGAAAAATTCATCTGCACCTCTAGAGAGAGCACTCTTTAAAATAGCTCAGGTGAGACCTTCAATTTGACTCCAGTATTGTGAGTGGAATGGACAAGATAAATAAGATTATAAAAGAAAATCAAAGATGTCTTTAGTTCACTGGCTCTCACACCATTCACAACTGACTGGAGTCTGAAAGTCAATAAGAACTAATAATTCCAGTAATATTTTATACCCCACTGACCTAATTTCCCACAATCCTGCTGTACTCTCTCAATAGATTGCCCTCAAGATCAGATTCAATAGTCATAGAAAAAAGAATCTTCAAAAAAGGCATTCCTAATAAGGTATTTGTTTCATTAAACTTCTACTATGTAGACTGTCTATTTAATGCTTACATGGATAATTTCTATATTGGACAGTGTAATAAAAATGATGAATGGATAGCTAGGTGGGTATGTAGCTAGATAGATATTGTTAATCACCTTCAAATTGGCTCCAATACATGGCAACCTCATGCACAACAGAACAAATGTCCAGTTTTGTACCATTTTCATGACTCTGGACATGTTCAAAAACATTATTGTAGCTACTGCATATTTGGAGTGACTTCCAACCTAGGGGACTCATTTTCCAGTACTATATTGTACAATGGAGTGTGGCACTGTGAGCTAATACATCAGACTACAAAGTCGTTTGAACATCAAGGTTGGTGGTTCAAGCTCACCAGCTGCTCTTTGGAAACCCTATACATGGTCGCTATGAGTCAGAATCAACTCGACGACACTTAACAACAACAATAAATATTGAACAATACTCTGTTGTGATCCTGAGTATTGGATCACATTTAGAAATAGACCAGGCTTTTTCCCCTTGTCTGTCATAGTCTAGAAGCTTCAGTGAAACCTGTTCACCATGGATGATCCTTCTGGTATTTGAAATACCAGTGTCATAGCTTCTGGCATCTCGGTGATGTTCTAACCACCACAATGGATGGATGGATGGATGGATGGATGGATGGATGGATGGATGGATGGATGGACGGACGGACAGACAGGTAGACCAACTTGTTGGCTGATAGGGCAGTTGGCTGGTTAGTCAGTCAGTCAGCTGGTCAATAGATAGATTTTTAAATGAATTTGAACCACCAAAAGTGCCTACTATCACCTCATTTCAGCATATACTAACTGAAATCTTACTTCTTTTGAATCATAAATACATACTTTTAAAAGTTTCAGCATATCAAGTTACAGAACAGTCATATTTGCATTTTTCCTGGAAAATTAAATGAAACTGAAATGATTGTCCATGTTGTCTTATTAAAGCTCCACATCGTCAGTGCTCAGCATATGCCCATTGGGTAACTGGATAAATGATAAGAGAATGAGTGGACTCGAAAGTCAGTTTCAGATTTTGAAACGATTTCTTGGAAAAGTCCACTAATGTTGTCAGGCATATAGGCAAGCTAGTAATCGACACAGAGTTGTGGCAAGGTAATAAAATCTCTAAAATTCTTTCTCCTCAGTCAGGACATTTGACTTCTTTTCCCTCGCAACAAAACAAAGTCCTAGAACATATGAGGTACTTACATAAAAGTAATGCTTCTAAAGCTTCCCAACTAGCAATGAGTCCAAACATGGTGAGAAAGACAGGATATAAGAATATTTAGTCTTGGTTCTGGCACCAGCTAACTATGTGTCCTTGAGCAAGTCCCTTTACCTCTAAGGGCCATCTGTTAAAAAAAACTTTTTAACATCTGTTAAAAAATCTTTAAGGTTCCTTCTACCTCCAAAATGCTATGATGTAAGGCGACTGACTACCCATATGATATTTGCTTCTTCATCTTCTTTTCTGTGTTAAAGCTGGGCACCTTTAAGGTGTTCTCTGATGTACTAAACCAGTTGCTGTCGTGCTGACACCGATTATGATAACCCCATATGGGTCAGAGTAAAACTGTGCTCCATAGACATTTCAGTGACTAAATTTCTGATGTAGATACCCAGGCCTTGCTTCAGAGGAGACTCTGGGTAGATTCAGACGTCTAAACTTTTGGTTAACAACCGACAGCTTAACCATTGGCACCATCTACAGACTCCTGTGATAGATGTTAGATGATCCAGAGAGATGATTGCAGAAATCTATTACTTGAGTAACAATTTCTCTCCCTCTTCAATACTATCATCATGGCTGAAGACACTATGCTTTCCCTCAGAGATAGTTTCAGTCTCCTATTGCACCCCACCCCCTACTTCCCTCACAGTCTAGTCTCCATGTGGCAGCTAGAGTGAACACTGTTAAGTATCAGTCCTCTGGTGGCCTCACACTAACTTGGAATATAATCCTACCCTTGTAGCCTGCCCTAGGAAACCCTGTGTGATGTGTCACCTGCCTCTCTTTCTCTCTTTCATTCTGATTCTCCATGTCAAGTGGGTCTGGCTTTTGTTTTTGTCTGCTGCTCCTCATACACACTGAGCTCACGTCAATCTTCGGATGTACTAACGACTTCTTCTGTCTGGAATAGTCTTCACTGATCATCATGTATTAGGTCTTCTGTGGAAGTCAGCCCTCAATTTGGATGTTACCCCCTTGATAGAGAACTTTCCTGACTCCTCAGCCAGAACAACATCTTCTAACCTCTCTCATCTGATCACCCTGCTTTAGTTCCATGTATTGTTGTGCTCTGCCCTGATTCATGGCAACTCTATGGGTTTGACCAGTGAGACCCATGGGATTTTCACTGGTTGATTTTCAAAAGTAGATCACCAGGCCTTTCTTCCTAGAAACGCTTCTGAAACCTGTTCCGCATACCCTGGCCCGACACACAGGTGGTAGTTCCCCATGAGGTGCACTGACCAGGAATCAAAACCAGCTCTCCTACCTGGAAGGTGAGAAACCACCCCTGCACACCACTACCCCCACCAGCTGCAGGATAACTCTTACCATTGTCTGCAATCAGATTGTTCTTATATTTGTCCACTTGTCTACTGCTCTTAGCCCTGCATTTCTCACCCACCTAGACTATTGGAGACTTTATTTACCCATTCCATTGATGTGTCACAAGGAACTCTGGTGGCAATGTTGTTGTTAAGTGCTGTCAAGTCAGTTCTTACACAAAACGACCCTGTCTAGGGTTTCTGAAGCATGACTGGTGAGCTTGAACCACTGACCTTTGAGTTCAAATGACTTTGCAGTCTGGCACATTAACCCACAGCGCCACACCAGGACTCCTCTGGTGGCATTGTGATGGTGTCTAACTAGAATAGTGCCTAATACATAGGGATGCTCAATACCTTATCTTTAAAGACTACAAGACAATAAAAATATGTTCCCTTTGACTGACATAATTTTGTTTAGTTAGCTCTGGGACCACTTGGCAGAACAGGTCTATAAACTATTGATGAAGAGATCTCAATCTTGTCCCCTGGGAAATCTTGAACTCCTATGTCTGGTTTTATAAATTGAAGGGACTGGAGATTGAGTAGAGCTAAGTCAACTTAAATCAATGAAGTGCAATGATACTGCTAACCTAGAAGAAGTTACAATAGAGAACACAAGGAATGTTTGTGAACTTACATCTTTAAATGATGCAAAGTTATATGCAGAATAAATATCCAAGAATAAAGAAGCGTGCAAAAGTCATCTATTTCAGACAGAAAATTGACAGATGTAAACACCTTTGGGTACACAGAAGTCCAGTTAACTATAGCTATTGTTGTTGTTGTTAAGTGCCGTAGAGTCCGTTCTGACCCAAAGCAACCCTGTATAGGGTTTCCAAGGCATGGCTGTTGAGCTTGAACTGCCAACCTTGAGGTTCAAATCGACTTTGTAGTCCAGCGCATTAACCTGCAGCACCACACTGGGACTCCAACTACAGCTATAGGTGGAAACAAAAGCATTACTAATACAAATAGAACTGAACACCACGATAATTACTTCAGGGATGTGGTGGTCAGAACCAAAAAATGATAAGAGTATAGAACCAAAAATGTTTCACTTCATGTTATCTTCAGAATTAGAATGCTATACAAGGTATTCTACTTGAATAAAATGAATCAAGTCTTTTGATGGTAGTTTGCTTTCTGGTACATCGCATACTAGAATAGAATGATTGATTGTCAGCAGTGATAGCATCTGCTGTTATTGTTAGATGCCATCAAGTTGCTTCCAACTCATAGTGACAGGATGAAACACTGCCTGGTCCTACGCCATCCTCACAATTGTTGTTATGTATCAGCCCACTGTTATAGCCATTGCGTCAGTCCATTTTGGGGTCCTCTTTTATGTGGACCTTCTATTTACCAAGTATAATGTCCTTTTCCAGGGATTGGTCCCTCCTGATAATATGTTCAGTGTACTTGAGACCATGTCCTGCCCTCCTCACTTCTGTGGAATGTTCTGGCTGTACGACTTCTTCCAAGACAGATTTGCTTGTTCTTCTGGCAGTCCATGGTATATTTAATATTCTTCACTAACACCATAATTCAAAGGCATCAGTTCTTTGATTTTCCATATTCAGTGTCCAGCTTTCACATGCATCTGAGGTGCTTGCAAATACCATGGCTTGGGTTAAGTACACCTTGGTCCTCAAAGTGACGTCTTTGCTTTTTCACACTTTAAACAGGTTTTTGTAGCAGCTTTGCACAATGCAACCTGTCATTTGATTTCTTTTGGGGAGGGTTGGATGGGTTGGTAGTAATAGGAAGTTAGGGTTAGGACTTCATATAATGTTAGGGTTATGAATAGGACTAGGGTTAATGTTAGGGGTAGGGGTTAGACTAGGGTAAGGAATAAGGCTTGGTCTACTTTTAGGGTTACAGTTACATTTATTGATAAATTTTCATGAAATCTACTTAATTTCCCCTTCATTTGGAAATTCTGTATCTACATTATTCCATTTTTTTACTTTATTTTGTTGTTGTTATTGTTGCAAACTGCTATCTCTGGTTCCCTGTTTTCAGTCTTCTAATTTTGTTGAGCCAGAACAGACTTGACGACACTTAACAGCAACAACAACACAGTCTATTTTACTTTGAATACTTCTAAATCTGGGTTGCGTTCTGGGTAATATTGTCTTGTATGTTAGTCTCAGGTTGTTGTCTGCTATTGTGGGTTCTCTGCCCAAAGATCTCCCTTTAGCAGTTTTTATAAGGTTGGTCTGGTTTTTGCAAATTCTTTTAATTGCTGTTTATCTGGAAATATTCTAATTTTGCCATCATATTTGACAGACAGTTTTTCAGGGTATACGCTTCTTGGATGGCAGTATTTTTTTCCCCAGAGTTTTATAGATGTCATCCCATTGTCTCTTTGCTTACATGATTTCTGCTGAAACAATCAGAGCTTAGTCTTATTTATTCTCCTTTGTAGATAACTTTCCTTTTTTCCTCCTGAGCTGTTCTCAGGATTTTTTCCTTGCCTTTTATTTTTAAAAGTTTGATTATAATATGTCTTGGTGATTTTCTTTTAAGGTCTATCCTATTTGGAGTTTGTTTTACTTCTTAAATAGCTATCTTCTAATCTTTCGTGATGCTGTTGTTATTGTTAGGTGCCATCAAGTCGGTACCGACTCATAGCAACCTTAAGCATAGCCAAACAAAACACTGCCTGATCCTGGGTCAACCTCACTACTGTCACCACGCTTGAGTCCATCGATGCTGTCACTTGGCCAATCCATCTGGTTGGGGGTATGCCTCTTTTTCTCTGCCACTCCACCTTACCAAACATGATACCCTTCTCCAGTGACTGGTCCCTCCTGGATAATATGTCCGAAGTATGAGAGACGAAGTTTGGCCATCTTGGCCTCCAGGGAGCATTCTGGCTGCACTTCTTCCAAAACAGATCTATTGGTTCTTTTGGCAGCCCATGACACTTTCAGTATTCTCCTCCAACACCATAACTCAAAGGCATCAATTCTTCTGCAGTGTTCTTTATTCACTGTCCATCTTTCACATGCATATGAGGTTATGGAAAATACCATGGCTTGGGTCAGGCGCACCTCAGTCCTCAAGCTGACATCTTTTCTCTTCAACACTTGAAAAAGGTCTTTTAGCAGATTTGCTTAATGCAATACATTATTTGATTTCTTGACTGCTGCTTCAGTGAGTGTTGATAGTTGATCCAAGAAGAATGAAGTCCTTGACAACTTCAATCTTTTCTCTGTTGATAAGAATGTTGTTTATTGGTCCAGTGGTGAGGATTTTTGTTTTCTTTACATTGAGATGTAATCCATACCAAAAGCTGTGCTCTTTGATCTTCATCAGTAAATGTTTTAAGTCTTCTTCACTTTCAGCAAGCAAGGTTGTATCATCTGCATATTGCAGGTTGTTACTGAGTCTTCCGCCAATCCTGATGTCATGTTTTTCTTCTTATAACCCAGCTTCTCGGATTATTCATGATGTTAAGGAGGTTTTAATTCCAGTGCCTCTTGATCAATTTTCTCTATGTTTTTATTTATCTCTTCCTGTTTTGGAATTACAATCACATATAAGTTATTCCTCTTGATAGTGTCCCACATAAATATTAAGTCTTCTTTTGCTGTTTTAATTCTTTTTTTCCCTCTGATTGTTCTTCTCAAAAGATGAGTATTGAGAGATTTGTCTTCAGGCTTTTATTGATTCAATTCTACTTTGCCCTTTCAATATATTATCTATTTCTGAAGTCTTAGTATTAATCTTCTGGCTATCAAATTGCTGTGTTTGTATAGTTTAAAATTTTTCATTTATTTCATCAGTTTGTGCTTGAATTATTTTCCTGACTTCTTCCTTGTTTTTATCTATCGTTCTTTCAATTCATTGAAGGTACCTAAATAGCATTTTTTTTAATTCCTTATCAAGTAGTTCTGATTCCATTTCCGGTATTATATTTTCTGACATTATATTTTGGTCATCTGTTTGAGGCAACTCTGTCTTGTTTCTTCATGTAAGCTGAAACTATCTTTTCTCTGAGACATCATGGTGGTGTCACTGTATTTATTTTTAATTAATGATTGTATATTGGTGTGTTCTCAAGAACTTACCACCTGTCTGCTGGTGGATGTGATAGAGACTGGAAGGAAGTCTGAACTCAGTTCTCTATTGGCTGTTTGTGTAGTGTAGTTCAGGGCAGGTTCACACTTCTCCAGAAGAACCCCAGGAAGAGGCTGCACAGGACAGGATACCACTGACGACTCAATTGGTCATAGCAGAACTGGCCACTTCTTGACCAGCGGGAAGCCAAGAGAACCAGGGAAGACTGCACCCTCCTTGTCTCCCACCTGCAGCCCAGCCCTGGGCCTGCAGGTCACTGTATCAGCAGCTGGTTGTGAAAATTCAAGATGGCTGCACTGCTCCACACAAGCTGTATAGTCCACCTGGTTTTCTTCTCTCTAGAAGCTCCCGTTCACCTTCTTCTTTCAGTCAGCACTCAGTCCCCCTCTGTGTCCTCTCTTCTGAAGCTCAAGGTTCCAGGACCACCATCTGTATGTATTTTACTTGTTCTTCCATGTCTTTGCTGCATAGGGTCTGTTCAGCACGACTGCCTACGTCACCATCTTGCTCTACCTCCCTCATTTGATTTCTGGATTACTGCTTCCATGTGTGGTAACTATGGATTCAAATGAAATGAAATCCTTTACCATTTCAATCTTTTCTTCATTTACAATGATGTTGTTTATTGGCCCAATTGTGCAGATTGTTGTTGTTTTTTTACATTGAAGTATAATGTATACTAAAGGCTCTATTCTTTTAGCATCATCGGTAAGTGGTTCACGTTCTCTTCATTCACTTTCAGCAAACAAAATGTGTCACCTGCTTATCTCAGGTTGTTAATGAGCCTTCATCCAATCCTGATGGCATGTTCTTCTTCATGGAATCCAATTCCTCGGGTTATTTGCTCCCTGTGTGTTGCTGTGGCTTAATGTGCTGGACTGCAAAGTCATTTGAACCATAAGGTCAGTGGTTCAAGCTCACCAGCTGTTCCTTGAAACTCTGTACAGGGTCACTATGGGTCAGAACTGACTCAACAGCACTTAACAGCAACAACAACATATAGATTGAATAAGTGTGGCAAAAGAATACAGCCCTTACACACACCATTCCTGATGTTAAACCACTTCTTCTGTTAGAACAGCTGCCTCTTGATCTGTCTACAGAACACAATGAACTGCATTCCCATTCCTGAGCAATGTTATCCATAGTTTGTTATGATCCACATGGTTAAATACCTTTGATAGTCAATAAAACACAGATAAACATCTTTCTGGTATTCTCTGCTTTCAGCCAAGAGTCATATGACACACTCTCTTCTGAATCCAGCTTGGATTTCTGGCAGCTCCTGTCAGAAATTCAAACAACTGTTTTTTAATTATCTTCAGCACAATTTTGCTTGAATGTGATACTAATGGTATTTTAGAGGATATCTTCATTCTATTGGGTCATCTTTCTTTGGAATAGATACAAATACAGATCTCTTCCAATCACTTGCTCAGGTAGCCCTCCCATACCTATATAGCATATATATTTACCTGTGAAACCACTTAAAAAGTTCTGGTTGTTATTACTACATTGTTGCAGAATTATTGTATGTAACAGCGTGTACCATACTTTTCCTTTATCCTTCCACACCTCTTATTGTATTCATTTACCTTGGTCACATTGTGCTAACCTTCCCCATATTGTAACTGCCTTTTCTTTCGCCAGTATTAACACATCTACTGTCTGGTGAGGCACTGTCGAATAAGCACTGAACTGCTAACCACAGTACGGCAGTTCAAACCCACAAGCTGCTCCTTGGCAACCCTATAAAGGATTGCTATAAGTTGGAACTGAATTAATGGCATTTAACAGCAACAGCTGTCTAGTAGGAATCCTGATGTGGAGCACTGGACTGCTAACCACAAGGTTGGTGGTTCAAATCCACCAACTGCTACTTGGAAAACCTATAAAGTGTTGCTATGAGTTGAAACCAACTTGATGGCACTTAAGAATGGCAACAACTGTCTAGTAAGTGATTCCCTCCCTCCCTTTTCCATCCCTGGCAATCATCAAAGAACATTGTTGTATGTGTGTAAAGCTATGCTTGACTTCTTATAATATGTATTATATAGTATTTGTCCTCTCATGCTTGATTTTTTTCCCTAGTCTGTAAATTCTGTTTTGACTTTTTGGTAAAGTCTTTGATGAGCATACATATTTAATTTTTACAAGGTCTCAGTTGTCTAGTTTATCTTATGCCATTCATTCATTTTTTCCCATTATGTTTGATAGTATGTTTAGGACAAAAATCAGGGCCCTTAGCTTTCTTCCTGTGGTATTTTCCATGAACTTTATAGTTTTAATACTGAGGTCTTTCCCCCCATCTTTAGTTGGTTTTTGTGTATGGTGTGAGGTATGGGCCCTGTTTTGTTTTTCTGCAAATGAATATCCTGTTTTGCCAGCACTATTTGGTTAAATATATATATATATATATCTTCCCCACTGAATGGACTTCAACTCTTTGTCAAAAATCAATTGTCATAGCTGAATAGATTTACTTCTTGGTTCTCAATTTTGTTCCATTGACCTATGTGTCTGTCATTGCACCAATACAAAGTTTTTCTTAATGACCTTGCTTGTATAATTCATTCAGGGATTGGGAAGTGTGGGCACTCCTACTTTGTTGTTCTTCAGAAATGCTTTGGCTACTTGGGGTCTCTTTCCTTTATATGTACAGTTGGAGATGAATTTTTCCATCTCATTAAAGAATGTTGTTGGAATTTGGATGAGGGGTTTGGGATTGCATTGTTTCTGCATTGTGTTTGGGATTGTATTGTGTACTACTTTGGGTAATATTGACGTTTTCACAATGTTAAGTCTTCCAGTCCATGAGCATGGTATTGTTTCCATTTCTGTAGGTCTCTGGTTTCTTGCAGCAGTGTTTTGGGGTTTTCCTTGTGTAAAAGTCTTTCACATTCTTGTTAGATTTATTCCTGGATATTTTATTTGGGGGCTGGGAGAGTTATTGTAAATGCTATTTTGTTTTTCTTGATTTCCACTTCAGATTTCTCCTTGTTAATATAGAGGAATCCAACTGATTTTTATGTTGATAATGTACCCTGCCATTTGCTGAACATTCTAGAATCTTCTATTGCTTTCTTATAGAATCTCTATGATTTTTTACTTACAGGATTGCATTAACAACAATAATAAGGGTCATATCATCTGCAACTAGTGATAGTTTTACTTCCTTCTTACCAACTTGGATGCCATTTCTTTTCTTTTTTGGCCATATTTTCCACCTACTGATCCTTCTTATTTGTTTCCAATATTTGCTTTCCAATCACCAGTAATTATTAATGCATCTTGCTGGCACGTTAGGTCCATTTTAGACTGCAGTTATTGTTCTTGTTAAGTGCCGTCAAGTCAGTTGTAACTCGTAGCGACCCTGTGTAAGGTTTCCAAGGAGCAACTGGTAGGTTTGCACTACTACCATTGTGATTAGCAGTCCAGTGAATATCCGAAAGTACCACAGCAGGACTCCAAAAGTTGGTAAAAATCTTTCATCACCTTTGGCTGGTATATACATTTTAATCATATTAACTGGTCTTCCTTGGAGGTATATGGATAATATCCTATCACTGACAGCACTGTATTTCAGAATGGGTCGTAAAAAGTTCTTTATGATGATAAATGTGATGCCATTCTTCTTCAGTTTGTCAGTCTTAGCATCGAAGTCCATATGACTGTCTGGCTCAAAATTGTACAGTATTTTTTTCAACTACTGTCTGGTTCAAAATATCTGGTTCAAAATATCTGGTTCAAAATATCTGTACACTTAAGCTCACTAACACCAAAGATATCAATCTTCAAGTATTCCATTTCTTTTTTTTTTACAACTTCCAATTTTCCTAGGTTCATAGTTCTTGTCCAATTCCTCATTCCAATTACTAGTGGATGTTTGTAGCTGTTTCTCCTCATTTTGAGTCAGGTCCTAAAATTTTCTTTGTACGCATCTTTAAGGTTAGCTCTGCTTTGAGAAGCTGCTCTTCTCCAGTAGTATTTTGCATGCCTTCCAAACCGACTTTGTAGTTCAAACCCATTTTGCAGTACAGCGCATTAGTCCACAGCGCTACACCAGGAGTCCATCAAACAGTGTTGTTGTTAAGTACCGTGGAGTCGGTTCCAAGTCATAGTGACCCTGCACAGTTTCCAAGGCTGTAAATCTTTACAGGAGCAGAAAGCCTCATCTTTCTCCCACAGAATGGCTGGTAGTTTCGAACTGCCTATCTTGAGGTTATCAGCCCGATTCATAACCACTACGCTACCAGAGCTCCTTCCATCAAACAGTAGTATGCTGCTATTCATAAGGTTTTCACTGATCCCGTTTTTTGTTTCTTTTTTTTTTCCAGAAATAGATTGCCATGTTCTTTTTCCTAGTCTGTTTTAATCTGGAAGTCCCGAGGAAATTGGTCTACCATGGGCGACCATGCTGATAGTTGAAATAGCAGTAGCATAGTTTCTAATATCACAGCAACACACAAACCACCACAGTACGACAAACTGACAGCTGTTCAGAGATTCCCTTTTAAAAGATGCCCAGGTTCTCTGGGTGGTGCAAATGGTTAATGCTTCCAGCTGCTAACAAAAAGGTTGGAGGACCAAGTTTCCCCAGAGGCAGCTCACAAAAAAAGGCGTACTAATCTAGTTGCAAAAAAATCAGGTATTGAAACCCTATGGAGCACTGTTCTACTCTGACACACATGGGGTCGCTATGAGTCAGAACTGGTATGACGGCAGCAGATATTTTTACTAGCTCAAGATGCACAACTTGATCCCCAGAAAGGTGAAATTGTATGCTTTTGTTTCACAACCCATTAACAATGATGGGAATTCAGAAAAAATGAGAGATAAATGTAGGGTGAAAAATTTCAAGGATGAGGTGAATGTTAGATGTTGTTGTTGTGTGCCTTCGAGTCAGTTCTGACTCATAGCGACCCTATGTAGGTTTTCCAAGGAGTGGAAAGCTCTGACCTTATGGTTAGCAGTCCAGTGCTTATCCTACAGTGTCACAGCAGGACTCTGACTGTTGGATAGAGGGAGAGAATGTTGTACAAACTAAACTGGAGTTGGATGTGTTCATAATCTGTAGGACACAGCCTGGAGTAAGAATAAAACTGTAAGAGGAGTTGAGAAGTAAAGTTGGGTCCATCTGCTGGGGTCAGCCAGAGGAATATGAGCAGAAGACAATGGACATGCTTGTGCTTAACTGTAAGACTCTTAAGGACAGATGTTTGTAAGACAGAAAAGAATTCAAGAGAATGACAAATGCAATACCACATATATGAATCTTATCTTCTTTGACTAAAAAAACCCACAAAAATTGAATCATTATCATGTCTACACTATTTCTTTACAAAGTTCTATAAAACATAATGGTCTTTAATTAATACCATTTAGAAAACAACAACAACAATTGTGGTTGTGACACTTATATGTTAAGCACCTTTGTTTCATCCTAAGTTTCTCTCTGAAAGCTACCAGGGAGGGATCAGTTTCAGCTGACTTCTAAAAGCTTCTGAAAGTACACCCACCAGGGCTTGAAATTTGAAGGAAAGCCTGGCTCTGAATGTTCTTTCTCCTTTCTCCCTCCTGCCACCTTTGTTTCTTTTCACAGTTTCAATTTCTGGGTCTATGATAAAACAAAATAGCCTTTCTCCAATGGCCAGGCAATTTCTCTGCATTCTTCTGGTGACACAATTTGGTGAATTATTTTTAAATATCAATTTTTTTAATTAAAAAATGATTTTTAATTGTACGGATTTTATCTTTTTTTCTCTCTTTATTGGAAGTCAATAGCATTGGCATGGCATGGAAATATTAATAGGAAACATTATGCTGAGTTTAAGAGTGGAAAATCTCCAGCAATATTTAAGAATTAGAAGGTGGAGAAGATCTTCAAGTGCTAATCTGGCTACAGTTTTTGCAAATTTTCCAGAATAAATGCAGTAAGGAAAGACATAAGGAGATAATGTGAATCCCAGAGATGGATTCATTTAGCTTTTAAGGTCATTCTAGAAATAATTGTGGAAACGCTGTCTGTGTAATATTGCTAGAAAAATCAGTTATAGACTTTTTGCACCACTGTCTTAGTTACAAAGAAGAATTACTCTAAGAAAGCGAGCACCTCCTCAGTAATTTACTTATAATTTAAAATATTTAAAATTATTTCAAATATTAACTGCATTTTTTAAGTCTTTCTCTAGGGAGTAAGGAATTCTTTGAAGGCATTATCTTATCAGTCCTATCTGTTCAGCTGTGATGAAGAAATAGAACAGATAGTGAACATCTTTCTTATTCTACTTATAAAAAGCAAGCTCATCTTAAACCTTAAACCAAAAATATCCCCCAAAGTATTCTTAAAATCAAACAGTAGCTTGCCTTGAGCCCTTTGCTTTTTTCAAGATCTATCTGTGTGGGATCAAACTCTTTGTAAGAGTCCAGGCACAACTTGGTCGGGTCTCTTCTCTGCGTCTCACAGATTTGCAGTTAAGGTGTCAGCCAAGGCCAAAATCTCATCTTAAGGGTCCCAGGAGAAGGGCTCGCCTCCAAGCTCACGTGCTTCTTGTCACAATTTAGTTCCTTGTGACTGTAGGACTGGTGACCATTCTTACATTCAGAGAGCAAGAAGACCATGCCCTGCTGCCCATTGAAATTTGTCTATACAGTTGAAGGTAGCACTTTGAATTCAAAGAAATAAAACAGCCAAAGACAGCTCACAATGGAAAATATTGAAATTCATGTTTAAATTTTTTTTTAGTAAAATTTTGTAAAATAGCCCTTTTGTTTTCTCCTATTTGTTCATGGTTTTTATAACATTTTGTTGTGTGTTTGGAAAGTGATTAAAAATCTAAATCAATTAGATTTATAAAAGCACTCATGAAACATAAGGCACTCCAAAACAATCTCACTAAATAGCCTAGAAACGGTGATGGATTTTGTTCCCGTAAGTGTGGTTGAAAATAACCACAAGCAATACCATGAAGCTTCACAGCAACAATGTGGCATTAGTCACCCTCTCAAGTCTGGCCACATCTTCATTTGTCCTATCTGTAGCTCCAGTCTCTGGAATCTCTGAGAATTGGACTTTTTCAGAGATGTTAGAGATTTTAATGATTATAATTTTGCTGCTGTTGTTGTTGTTGCTACTGCTGATGGTAATAGTTAACATTTGCTGTTGTTGTTGGTTGGCATTGACCAACATAACAACCTCATGCACATGGAACCAAATGCCCTTTGCTGAATCATCTTCACTGTTCTTAGTGTGCTCGAGTCCTGCTGTGGCCACTGTGTATTTGGAGTGTTCTATAACCCAAGAAGACACATTTTCTAGCACTGTATCAGACCACATTCTGTTAAAATCCTTAAGGTGTTCATTGGTTAATTTTCAATAGATCACCAAACCTGTCTTCCTAATTTGTCTTAGAATGGGGCCTCCACTGAAGTCTGTCCACCATGGGTGAACTTGCTGGTATTTGAAATACCCATAACATACCTTCTAAGCATCATAGCAACATGCGATCCACCACAGTACTACAGACAGACAGACAGATAGCGAAGCTAATGTTTACTTTGTACTTCTTGTATGCCACAGTTCCAGGGTGGTTGTTGTTGTTGTCAGGTGCCATCGAGTTGGAACCGACTCATAGCGACCCTATGCACAGCAGAACGAAACAATGTTCGATCCTGGGCCAGCCTCACTACCGCTGCCACACTTGAGTCCATCAATGATGCCACCTGGCTGATCCATCTCGTTGGGGGTCTTCCTCTTTTTCTCTGACCCTCCACCCTACCCAGCATGACATCCTTCTCCAGCGATTGTTTCCTCCGGACAATATGTCCAAAGTAGGAGAGACAAAACTTAGCCATCCTGGCCTCCAAGGAGCACTCTGGCTGCACTTCTTCCAAAACAGATCTATTGGTTCTTTTGGCAGTCCATGGCACTTTAAGTATTCTCCTCCAACACCACAACTCAAAGGCATCAATTCTTCTACGATCCTCCTTATTCACTGTCCAGCTTTCGCATCCATATGAGGCTATTGAAAACACAATGGCCTAGGTCAAGCGCACCCTAGTCCTCAAGCTGACATCTCTGGTCTTCAACACTTTAAAAAGTTCCTGTGCAGCAGATTTGCCCAGTGCAATACGTCGTCTGATCTCTTGACTGCTACTTCCGCGAGTGTTGATAGTTGATCCAAGAAGAATGAAGTCCTTGACAACTTCAATCTTTTCTCCATTGATAAGAATGTTGTTTATTGGTCCAGTGGTGAGGATTTTTGTTTTCTTGACATTGAGATGTAATCCATATCGAAGGCTGTGCTCTTTAATCTTCATAAGTAAATGTTTCAAGTCCTCTTCACTTTCAGCGATCAAGGTTGTATCATCTGCATATCGCAGGTTGTTAATGAGTCTTCCTCCAATCCTGATGCCACGTTTTTCTTCATAGAACCCAGCTTCTCGTATTATTTGCTCAGCATACAGGTTGAATAAGTATGGTGAAAGAATACAACCCTGTCTCACACCTTTCCCAATTTTAAAACATTCAGTGTTCCCATGTTCTGTTCGAACAACTGCTTCTTGGTCTAGGTACCGATTTCTTAGAAGTACAATTAAGTGTTCTATACCAGTTGTCAATTCCGACTTCTAGTGATCCTATTAAGACACAGCAGAACTGCCCCATAGAATTTCCTAGACTGTACTCTTCTTTATGGGAGCAGCTTGCAAGTTTTTTCTTCCATGAAGTGGCTGGTTGGTTGGAACTGCTGATCTTTTGGATAGCAGTTGAGCGCTTTGACTATATTACCATCGGTGCTGGTCAACATTGACATGCTTACTAATTACTTAGGGAATTCCTGCATACCTTACAGTGCATAATTGGTGTTAAGTACTATATACACATATACACATGTATATATGTATGTGTGTGTCTTTTGGGTCACAAATAGCCATATACTAGCTAAAATAAACATATTCTTAACAGAGACGCCTTTTCCTTTTGGAGTATTTGTTGTTGTGTTGTGAAGTGCCGTCGAGTCGGTTCCGACCCATAGCGACCCTGTACAGGGTTTCCAAGGCTGTAAATCTTTACGGGAGTAGAAAGCCTCATCTTTCTCCCGCGGAGCGGCTGGTAGTTTCGAACTGCTGACCTTAAGGTTCGCAGCCCAATTCGTAACCACTACGCTACCAGAGCTCCTTTTTGAGTATTGTTGTTGTTGTTGTTAAGTGCCGTCGAGTCGGTTCCGACCCATAGCGACCCTGTACAGGGTTTCCAAGGCTGTAAATCTTTACGGGAGTAGAAAGCCTCATCTTTCTCCCGCGGAGCGGCTGGTAGTTTCGAACCGCTGACCTTAAGGTTCGCAGCCCGATTCGTAATAAAATGCTTGGGATGGGCCCAAGTGTCATGACAGCTGACATAGCCTTGCTTGCTGATAGTGAAGAGGACTTGAAACACTTACTTGTGAACATCAAAGAATACAGCCTTCAGTATCGATTATGCCTCAACATAAAGAAAAGCAAAAGTCTCATAACTGGATGTACAAGCAACATCATGATAAATGGAGAAATATTGAAGTTGGCAAGGATTTCATTGACTTCGATTTACCATCAATATCCATGAAAGCAGTAGTCAATAAATCAAGTGGCAGATTGCACTCGGCAAATCTGCAAAGGACCTCTGTAAACTGAAAAACACAATAAACAAAGACATCACATTGAGTACTAAGGTGTTCTCTCATGGTATGTTCAATCAACTGTGTTCATGGAAAAGCAGGAGAGTGAATAAGGAAGACTGAAGAAGAATTGATGCTTTTGAATTCTGGTGTTGGTAAAGAATATTGGATATACCATGGACTGCCCGAAGAATGACCAAATTTGTCTTGGAAGAAGGATATCAGAAGTGAAGGAGCTGAGGCTCCTTAGGGCATGGTATCAGAAGGGACCAGTCCCTGCAGAAGGACATCATGCTAGATAAAGTCAAGGATACACTAAAAGAGGAAGCCCCTCAATAAGATGGCTGGACGCAGTGGGAGCAACATTGCATTCAACCTAGGATGGAGCAGGCCTGGGCAGTGTTTTCATTGTTCTGCATATTGGGCTGCTATGAGTCTGAATTGACTCAATGGCACCTGACAACACCAACAAAGTGTCTTGAAGTTTGAATTAACACCTGTTGCTCTTGTTAAAATACCCAATAGCAAGGAAAGCATTCAAAAATTTCCATTATTAGCTAAAAGTGGTGACTGGTTTGGGTCAATATTTGAAGACATTAAAATGAGTCCTTTCTGTAGCTCCACTAAGGTTCTGAGTTTGGACAATGGCACCTCATCCAATTACTCTTGATTCGCCTTCTTTCTGTTATTCCTCACATCAGTGACAATCTGATGGGCACCTAGAAGAAATGTGTAGATGCAATGGGCCCCTGCAGGATCTGGGGAAGAGGCTGGGAAGTGGAGGATAACAGATAAGCAGTTTCAATAAGCCCAATGGCCTGTTGAAACAAGTCTTCCAAATCCTCTTACAGATTTCTACAGCACTTACCACGATCACATTCTACTTTCAAAGGGTGTCTTTTCCGAGGAGGTCTGTTTCTTTATGTCACTTCCTGCAGAGCTTCTTGCATGCCTAATTGAAACTTATTCATTACCCACTTGTTCTTAGCCAATTAAACAGTAGATTCGCTTGCTAGGGCTAAAGTCTTGCCTTCGAAAATTAAATTCACTCTCTTACTAAAAACAAAACCCAGGAAACATACAGTCCTTATTTGGACTTTCCTGCCCTATTAGGGCAAAAATTTGCTCAGGGACCAAAGACAGAACAACTTCTGAAAACTCATCTGTCATGTGTTTTGCACAGAATTGCTCAGTATACACACACACACATAATCCATGTTGTTATTTTGTTACTATGGGTCATTTCTTTTCAACTTGTAGTGACTCTGTGTTACATAGTAGAACTGCTAAACACATATGTACAAATGATGTTGTTCCTTTCTGACTACCTCATATGACGAAGTAAAGCTACCCCATACGGTTTTCTTGGCTATAATCTTTGCAGAACAGATCACCAGGCTTTTCTTATGTGGGGCTGCTGGGTGGGTTCAAACCTCTAACCTTTCCATTTGCAGTCAAGCACGTAACCATTTGCACCACTAGGACTACTATACACAGGTGTGTGTTTGGTGACCCTCTAGGACAGAATAGAATTGCCCCACAGGGTTTCCAAGGCTCTAATAATCTTTATGGGAACCACATCTTTCGTTCATGGCATGGCTGGTGGATTCTAACCACCAATGACTTATAGGTTAGCAGCCAAACTCTTAACCACTGTGCTATCAGGGTGACTTTGTATACGTGTACACATACAGAGAGAGAGAGAGAGAGAGAGAGAAAGATTTACTTGGAAATACCTATTTCTTTTGAAGCTAACAAGCAAGTTAGTTGCTTGGAACCCATTGATTCTATGTAAATGATGCGTTAAACTGCACATTATAAATTGACATTTTCTTCCCAGTGCCAACAAGATAGGAGCAAGGGTGTCAGTCCTTCATAGGCACCTGGGCTCTGCAGATATTCAAAAAGCAGGTAGTTAGACCTGACATTAAGTGAAGGAAGTGATAACAGGTAACTGACACCAACCCATCAAGTCCCTTTTGCATTTCATTGAGAATGGTTCAAATTTACATTTGCATCTGCATAAAATGTTTTATGTGGGCATAAAAGCCTTCTTTCTTTCTTTATCAATGCAGTATAGTAGAAAATGGGACTTCTGATGTGGCACTATAGCATAAACACTGGACTACTAACCATAAGGTCAGTGGTTCAAACCCACCAGCCACTCCTTGGAAACCTGTACAGAATCATTATGAATTGGAAATGACTGGACAGCACTTAACAGCGTAGAAATAAAATAGATTTTTTAATTCAAACAGATATGAGTCAATTCAGCTCTACCCTCATTAGCTGTGTGTCCTTGTGCAAATGAGTTGACATTTCTTAATCCCAGAAGCTCTTATGTAAAATGAGATTTTAAAATGCAACTGTGGTGGTGGTGGTGGTGCTGGTGGTGTGGTGATGTGCCGTGGAGGTGGTTCCGACTCATAGCTACCCTGTATAGGATTTCAAGGCTGGAAATCTTTATGAGAGCAGAAAGCCTCGTCTTTCTCCCATGGAATGGCTGGTAGTTTCAAACTGCTGACCTTGAGGTTGGCAGCCTGACTCATAACCACTACGCTCCCCAATGATAAGGATCAGAGATCAGGTCAGTGAGGTGCATACATCCTGAAGCTTGTCGGGCTATGCTAGGTATGGTTCTAATCACTGCAGAGCCTGGGGAGAAGGATGTTGAGCAGGTTCTGGCTCTTAGGAGTAGATCTGTTGGTGAGCAAGTGAACCATAAATTGTAGGATTTATTAATGTACACAAAGCACTGTCGTGTAGAGTACATAGAAATTCTAGATGGGATATCTGCCTTCCAGAGCCCACAATGAAAGAAAAGCAAACAGCAGCACAAGATGGCAGCTAGCAGTTGCTGTTGAGGACTCCCATCCATGATGACCCTACCTGTGTCACAGCGGAACTATGCTCTGTAGGATTTTCAGTGGCTGATATTTCAGCAGTAGATTGCCAGGCCTTGCTTCTGAGGTGCCTCTGGGTGGACTCAAACTTAACGACTTTCCCATTAGCATCCAAGTGTGTTAACCATTTATATCACCCAGCAGAAGTTACAACAGTACTTTGAGAAATCAGGGGAAGTGACTTGGGGAATAAATCAGAGCCAGAGAGTTCAAGCAATCTGTTAGCCTATTGTTGCACTCTCTAGTGGTGGAAACAAGTCACGGTAATTGAGACCAGCAACAGGCAACCACAAATTAGCTAGTTGGAGAAAAGGGCAACTATTCTGTTTCAGTTTTCTCCTGGTATAAGACTTTAAAGAAATACATTAAGCAAAACCACATTTGTGTGTGAGTATATGTTTGTGTGCACATTTATGTACTGCATCTGGGTATTGGAGTCTACCCCCCTTTCAAAAGTGGATTATTTATTGACAGTGTGATTGTATGCTTGGTATACTTACAAAGCTTTGCATCATTTGCATGAGGGAAAGCAAAGAAGTGCCCTTAGTTATTTTGGTCTTTGCTATTCTTCACCAGCTCCCATGATGCAGAGGTGTTACCCATGCCATCTGCTACCAGATCTTTTGTCAATTCTTCCCCACTCTCGGCTTTGCACTTCAATCCCTGTTGTCAGGTGCTTGCTCATTCTTTTACATTAAAGGAGTCAAGTGCAAAGATACCGTGTAAAATCCACCTAAGTGCTGAGCATCCCTTCTGTTACATCACAGCATCAGGTGGCGGGATTGCCAGACATACCACAGCAGGTAGATCACCTTGGGGATTACACCTTCAGTTCAGTACAGAGATGGTCTAATGTGTTGGGATTATTATTATCTATATGGCTTTTGTGTACCAAATATATATCATCATTGTGGCCTTCCTGTCTACACAGCTTCATCTTTCAGCCCTCACCAGACTAAATTTCACACACCAGGCCCTGAATTTCCACAGTTCTATTTCTAAACAAACGGCAAGAGTCCTGGTATGTTGCTGTGGGTTAATGCACCTGACTGCAAAGTTGGTTTGAAACACAAGGTTGGCAGTTCAAGCTCCCCAGTCACTCCTCAGAAACACTATACAGGGTCGCTATGGGTTGGAACTAACTCGATAGCACTTAACAACAACAACTCCTGAAAGGAAGGTAACTCACTGTGAGTTATCGTAATGCATCTATTTTAGCATGTTCCCTATATGCGGGGGTGCCAGATCTCTGCCCTCCATGAAGTTCCCTTTGTGGGCTTCGAAGCAGAATTGTGCACATATGTTCCTGTGATGTGAATTATCTCCTTCCTTCTAAAAAGCAATTTGTCTCACCATAAAGCAACGTTCTCTTAGACTCAACAAGAATACCTTTGATTTAATTTAAAAGGGCTCATTTATTGCCCCTAACATTTCATCTGATGAAGTAAGAAGTGAATTTTGAGTTGACTTCATGCACCTGCTAAGAGTACTTGTCTCTCTTCATTTCTGTGGTCCTATATCAAAGTCCTGGTACTGTGGGTTAATGCGCCAGACTGCAAAGCTGTTTGAACTGCAAGGTTGGCAGTTCAAGCTCACCAGCTGCTCTTCAGAAACCCTATACAGGGCCCCTATGGGTGGGAATCAACTTGACTGATAGCACTTCACAACAACAACAACATATCAAAGCCAGCTCTAGGGAAAGCTTCAATGTAATTTGTTTGCAGGTTGCAAAATGACTGCAGGGAGGAGAGGAATCACATCCATTTTGAAGTCATTCCTTTTTTAAATGTTTTATTTTGTTTCTGGTGAAAGTTTACAAAGCAAATTAGGTTCCCATTTAACGTATTGTTCAAGGAGCCCTGATGATGCAGTGGTCAAGCGCTTGGCTACTAACCGAAAGGTAAATATCTTAAACCCACCAGTCACTCTGTAGGGGAAAGCTATGAAAGTCTGCTCCAGTAAAGACAGACAGCGCTGAAGGTCCTATGGGGGCAGCTCTGCTTTGTCCTACGGGGTCAGGATAAGTCTGAATCAACTTGACAGCCGTGGAGTTGGTTTTATAAATATTGTCTGTTGACCTTGGTTACATTATCTATGTGTGTCAACATTCTCATTATTTCTGTTCTAGGTGCTCCATTTCATTCATCTAGCTTCCTTGCCCCACAATCTTCTCATCATTGTTTCAGCGTAAATGTTGATTCTTTATTTTCATCTAGGATTTTAGTTTGTTTTTAAAGAAGCACAGCATCCATGGATGATATTGCTTACTTTATGAAGCCATCTGTTATTTAGCTGAAAGGTGACCTCTAACAACACTTGTGAATGCAGTTCAAAGTTTAAAGGGTACATCAGGACATTCACCTTGGGGGAGTTCCTCCAGTCTCTATTGGTCCAGTAAGTCTGGCTTTCTTTTTTAAGAATTTGAATTTTTTTCTATAATTGGTGCCCATTCTGTCTATGACAGTCCACTGTATCCCTGGTCAAAGTGGTCAGTAGTGGTTGACTGTAGGTTGACTGTAGTATAGTAGTCAGTAGGCACCATCTAGTTCTTCTTGTCTTAGAATATATGAGGCTGTGGTTCAAGTAGCAAATGTGTACACTGGTTTCTAAGGAACTGGTGGTGTTGTGGGTTACGTGTTGAGCTGCTAACTGCAAGGTCAGTAGTTCAAATCCACCAGTTGCTTCTCAGAATACATATGAGGTTTTCTCCTCCCATAAAGATGTACAACCTCAGAAACTGTAGGCAGGGTCTCTGTGAGTCGGAACCGACTTGAAAGCATACTACCACCATCATCACCATAACACCAGTTTCTTCTTGGAACTTTTTATTTCCTTCTTTCAGTTTTGCTTCCGATAAATAGAGAGCATTGATAATATCTTATATGACCACTCATCAGCTTTTAAGACCCTAGACACTATTTACCAAACGAGGATGTAGAACATCAAGTTTACATACTGTGTTGTCTGTAAGCTGTGAAACCCAGTAAACCATCCTGCGAAGTGTTTGGTTATTTCTGGGAAGAATCCATGACTTTACATTCTTTGTATTTTGTTTTGTGTATATATATATATATATATATGTGAATGTGTGTATAGAATAACAATCATGTAAATGTGTATGCCTACAGAAAAGCCTATACAAGCACATGTATATACATAGGTTGTTGTTGTTATTAGGTGCTGTAGAGTCAGTTCCAACCCATAACGACCCCATATAGGGTTTTCGAGGAGCACCTAGTAAGCTTAAACCGCTAACCTTGCAATTCAAAGCAACTTTGCATTCAGCACAGCTCATTATCCTACAGTGCCATACCAAGACTCCGTATATTCCTATACACATGCAAAGGGTCTTCAAAGAGTTCGTGGAGAAATTCCATTATCTTTTCATTTTGACTTTTTCACGAATGTTCTGAAGCCCCCTCACATGCTTATATATATATGCCTGTAGCTCTGGTAGCATAGTGGTTACAAATTGGGCTGCTAACCTCAAGGTCAGCAGTTCGAAACTACCAGCTGCTCCACAGGAGGAAGATGAGGCTTTCTGCTCCTGTAAAGATAAGTGTCTGCTGTTTAGAGGAAGGAGCTCTGGTAGTGTAGTGGTTACGAGTTGGCCTGCTGACCTCAAAGTCAGCAGTTTGAAACTGCCAGCCATTCCGTGGGAGAAAGATGAAGCTTTCTGTTCCCGTAAAGATTTACAGCTTCAGAAACCCCATGCAGGGTCGCTATGAGTCAGAACCGACTCCATGGCACATAACCACCACTACCACCACCACTACCATTGTTTAGACAGAGTCCTGGTGTGGTGTTGCAGGATAAGCACTAGACCACAAGATCGATTTGAATCACAAGGTTCATACCTACCATCTACTCCTTGTACTCAGTGTTCTTCGTGTTATGTTTTACAAACTTAACATTATTCCTTACAGCTGTGTAATATTCCACTGTACATATATACCACATTTTTTTTTTCAATCCATCCATCCATTGATGGACACTTAGGTTGTTTCCATCTTTTTGCTTTTGTGAATAATGCTGCCATGAACATCAGTGTGTATGTGTTTATTTGTGTCATTGCCCTTAGGGAATGGGATTGTGGGATCATAAGGTATGGCTATTTCTAGCTTTTTGAAGAAGTGACATACAGTTTTTAAAAGAGATTGTAACATTTTACAACCCCACCAGCGATTTTGATAAAAGTCCCTATCTCCCAACAGCATAGTGATTTTCTGTTTTCTTTATCATGCCAGTTTTGCAGGGATGATGTGGTATCTCATTGCACTTTTGATTTGCGCCTCTCTAATGGTTTGGATTCCTGGTGTAGCACTGTGATAGAATGTGCTGGACTACAAAGTTGGTTTGAACGGCAAGATCGGTGGCTCAAGCTCTCCAGCTGCTCCTCAGAAACCCTATACAGGGTCGCTATGGGTTGGAACTGACTCGATGGCACTTTAACAACAACAATGGTTTGGAACTGTAGGATAACCAGTGGACTGCTAACAGCAAGGTCAGCAACCCAAAGCCACTAGCTACTCCTTGGAAATTCCATATAGCATCGCTGAGACAGGCCTGACTGAACCGCATTTAACAACAATGGCTAATTCCAGACCATTTAATTTTGCTCACACAGAATTTGAACAGAACAAAGAAATACTGAATAGTTTATAATAAGGAAATATGTGTGCTAAGATTGTATTCTTTCACCATACTTATTCTATGTGTATGCTGAACAAATAATCCAAGTAGCTGGTATAGCTACATGAAGAACTTGGCTTCAGGATTAGAGGAAGATTTATTAGCAACCTGGGATACAACAACAATAGCTAGTGATTGCAAATATCTTTTTTATGTGTTTGTGTGCTGATTGAATGTCCTCTTTGGTGAAGTGTCTATTCATGTCCTTTGCCCATTTTTAAATTGAATCATCTATTTGTTATTGAGCTGTTTTCCATAAATTTAGAGATTAGATCTTTATCACATGTTATTCCCAGAGATTTTTCCCCCAGTTTGTAGATTCTCTTTTTATTCTCTTAATAACAATTTTTGTGAGCACAAATACTTGCTATTTAGAAGGGTGCAGTTATTAATTTGTCTTGTTTCTCATACATTTGTAGTTGTGTTTGGACATTTATTTCTAAAAAAAAAAAAAAAATCAGGTCCCATAATTTTGTCCCTATATCGTCTTCCAGGGACTTTACAGTTTTAGCTTTAACATTTAGATCTGTGATGCATTTTGAGTTAATTTTTGTGTATGGTATGAGGTATAGATCCTGTTTCATTTTTATGTGGGTGATTATACAGTTTTGAGAAACCCTTTGTTGAAGTGCCTGATCCTTCCCCATTGAATAGGTTTTTGACCCCTTGTCCACAGATGGATGGATTTACCTCTTTATTCCTAATTCTATTCCATTGCTTTATGTGTCTGTCATTCAGTATCAGGCTGGTTTGATTATTATCACTGTGATGTTTTGAAATGAAAAAGTATAAAACCTCTCACTTTGTTCTTCTTCAATAATGCTATAATATTCAGAGTCTCTTTACTTGCCATATAAAAGTTGGTGATTTGTTTTTCCATTTCAGTATAGAATATAGTTGGAGGATTGCAGTGTATCTATAGATCATTTTGGCTAGTGTTGACAATTTCACAATACATGAGCATAAGATGATTTTCTATTTATGTAGGTCTTTTGGTTTCTTGAAGTAGTGTTTTGTAGAGCTCCTTGTCTAGGTCTTTTACATTCCAGATTATGTTTATCCCTAGGTAGTTTGTTTTTTGAGGGGCTCTTGTAACTGGTATTATTTTCTTGATTTTCTCTGCATGTTAGTACACGTGAAGCAATTCCTAAAAAAATAATAAAATAAAAGACTGCTTCCACTGACACTGTGGAGTGAAGAGGAGAATTCAGACCCATGGTGAGTTACTTTAAATGTCTGTAGCTCCCCACAGTCCTGCCTAAAATCCAATTACTGCACTTATTCCAAGTCTCCCATTCCAGGGATTTGATCTATAATTTTTCCTATTCCAATAATCATTCCAGATCACCCAAATTTTTAAATTCATTTCTGTTCCGGTTTCCCTTCCTGGCTGTGAATGTACTGGTTTGAGCCAGTTCAAAACCTTGAAGTGTGGCAAGACCTTTTGACTCTTCAGCCATAGATTTGCTTGTTACTTTTTGAAGCAATATTAATGTTTCAAATTTTTGGAAATATGGAAATTTATAGCCACATTTTCTTAACCTGGTTAAGGAATACCTAACATTATCTTTGCCTATTTTTCTTCAACCTTTTTAAAAATAGTCATAGTCTGCTGATGATAATTACAAGTGTAATCCATAATATTGTTTAGGGTTCTACTCTTTTTAGATTTGAATCTACCACGAAAATTTTATATTGCAGTATATGTGGTTGTTGTTATTGGTGGTGGGTGGTGTGCTGTGGAGTCGGATCCAACTCATAGCAATCCTGCATAGGGTTTCCGAGGCTGTAAATCTTTACAGGAGCAGAAAGCCTCATCTTTCTCCTGAGGAACAGTTGATAGTTTCAAACTGCTGACCTGGGAGTTAGCAGCCCAATTCTTAACCACTATGCTAACAGAGTTCCTGTTATTGTTGTTAAGTGCCATCAAGTAGGTTCTGACTCATAGCGACCCTATAGAGGGTTTCTGAGGAGCAGCTGGTGAGTTTGAACTACTGACCCTGCACTTCAAACTAACCTTGTAGTTGACTACTTATCCTACAGTGCCACACTAGGACTCTACTAGCTAGTCTTTACAGTAATTCTATATTATTCAGTAATGTCATTTTTACCATCAGATTGGTATAGAGGTAGCTAGTATTTTCGTTGTCTAGTGCTGCTCTAATAGAAATTCCATGAATAGATGGTTTTCACGTACAAAAACTTTACAGGCAGGAGACTAGAAGTTGGAATTCAGGGTGCCGACTTTAGTGGCAGGCTCTCCCTCTGTTGGCTCTGGGGAAGATCCTTTTCTCTTTTCAGCTTCTATTCCTTGATGATTTGGATGATTTTCATGTGGCATGGCCTCTATCTTCCTCAAACTGCCTGCCCAGTTGTCTCTTTTATGTCTCAAGAGAGATTCATGTAAGACATGGTTGATGGTTGCTTATATGCCGTGGAATCGGTTCCGACTCATAGCAACCCTGCATAGGGTTTCCAAGGCTGTAAGTATAGGAGCAGAAAGCCTTATCTTTCTCTCGCAGAATTGCCGTGACCATGGCACTTTCAATATTCTCCTCCAACACCATAACTCAAAAGCATCGATTCTTCTACGCTCTTCCTTATTCACTGTCCAGCTTTCACATGCATATGAGGTTATTGAAAATACCATGGCTTATACACAAGATATATAAAAAACCTTATATACAAAAATTGTATAGAAAAACCTTGTATATAAAAACCTTATATACAAGACAGCAAACATTACCAGTTTCCTGCGTCATCCTCAAGATTGCTGGTATGTTCAAGTGCATTCTTGAAGCTACTGTGCCAATCTGTCTCACTGAGACTCTCCTACTTCTCTACTTCGCTAAACACAATGTTCACACCTACTCACTAGAAATAGAACACAAGGCCTGGAAGCTCTCCTGAAACCTGTCCTGCAATGTCCTGATGGTATTTGAAATACTAGTGGCATGGCTCCTAGCATCACAGCAACATATAAACCCCCACAATATTACAAACTGACAGACTGATGGTGGGTACATATACACATATATACATAATACAAAAGATGGTGGTTCAAACCCACCAGCTGCTCCTTGGACACCCTACACAGGGTCACTATGAGTTGGAACAGACTCAAGGGCACTTAACAGCAACAGCATAGTGACCCTATATGGGGTTTCTGAGGAGCCAACTGATGGGTTTGAACCACCAACCTGGTGATTCAACTTACCTTGCAGTCCCTATAGCACCACACCAAGACTACACACATATATGAAGGGACATCAAAGAGTTTGTGGGAAAATTCCATTATCTTTTCATTCCATTTTTTCCATGAACTTTTTGAATTCCCGTTATATATAGCAGACATAGATATGTTGTTGTTAATTGCCATGGAGTGACCTCTGACTCATAGCAACCCTGTGTCCAAAGAATTCCGTATTGCCTGGTCTTTCAGCATCTCCATAATCATTGCTGTGTTTAGTCCATTGTTGTAGCTATTATCTCTTTTGAGTGTCTTGCAACATAGGAAGCTCATCTTCTAGCACCATATTGGGCAACGTTCTGTGTGATCAATAGGATTTTTTTTTTTTTTAATTTTTAATGTTTTATTGTGAATTATGGGATAGTTCACATGGGAAAACAATAACTTTACATTCATCCTATCATATATCGTTTCATTGCTATGGTTACAATTCCCTCCATGCATCATCAACCAATCAAAGGGTATATCCTACAAACCTGCCCCTCGGTCGTCAGCACACAGCCCCTCTCCCTCTCCGGGTCTAAAGTCCCCAGCCGCTTCATCTCTCCACGTCATCATCTCTGCCTCCATCTCAGGCATCAATCAATAGGATTTTTATTGGCTAATTTTCTAAACTAGATTACCAGGCCTTCCTTCCTAGTCTCTCTTTACTTGGATACTCCACTGTTAATATTTGAAATACCAGTGGTATCATTTCCAGTATTCCAGCAACATGCAAGCCACTACAGTATGACAGACAAACTGAGCGATGGGTGGTGGATATATGATTTTGCATGAACAGAAACATACATAAGTGCAGTCTCGTCATTCTTTTCTCCTGCTGTCTTCTTTTCCCAGATTTTTAAAGCTACATTGGACTAGATAGAGATGCCTATCTTAATTCTATGAAAAATCTAATACAATTAGTACAGACTCTTATTTGGAAATTTAATAGCAGTTTGTTTAAAAAAGGACAGTTTAATAAAAAGTTTTCTCAAGACAAATAGTCTACAACATGCCTGAAGATTATCTCCCCTTAAATGACATTTAGTAGGTTTCCCTTCTACAACCTGATGAACATTTCAGTATAACTGATCACTTTGAAAACAAGGTATGGGAACATGTACAGTATATAGTGAGGAAAATAGTGAGATTTCTGGTTCAGAACTTATTTGCAAGTGGTTTACTGTTATATCAGTGAACACTAAATGAACTCCCAAAGAATGAAACGTACCTCAATTAAAGGAAGTAAACAGGTGTTGTTTTTTTCTTTTTAAAGAAAATGCTGTGAGATTCTGAGTTAACAGCTGAAAATCAAAAACATTCCTTAGAACCACTAAAATGCCCAACCTTTTTTTTTTTTTTTTTTCCATTTCTCAAAGCACATTTAATCTGATATCCTCTAATTGTCAGTGATTGTCCTTTCTAGGATTTCAAAGACAAGTAATATTCTTCTTAGGGGCAACTCAAATTACTTTGCAGATGGTGCCTGATGCATCCTTGCACAAGGACCCTCCCTGTAAAAGTGAAATGAGTGGCCCTTATCCAGCAGGAAGTCTGTAGGCTAGTGGAGGGAAGACGGCTCTGGGTTAGCGCAGTGGCTACAGCCTATCTGCGTGGCGCTGTGGGTTCCTGCGCTGGACTGCAAAGTCAGTTTGAACTGCAAGATCCTCGGTTCAAGCTCACCAGTCATTCCTCAGAACCCCTAAAGAGAGTCACTATGGGTCAGGACCAACTCAAAGGCACTTAACAACAACCAACAACCAGCATTACAGAAGTTGTCTAGGATGGTGTGAAGAAATGAGCTGATTGGGAAGGCTACTCATGATGGTGGATCAGTGGGGAATCCTCACCTTCCACGAAGGGGCCTGTATTCAATTCCCAGGCAGTGCCCCTCATGAACACCCACTACCCATCTGTCAGTGGAGGCTTGTATGTGCTTGATGCTGAACTGATTTCAGCAGTGATTCCAGACTGGGGATTGCCTTCCCAAAATCAGCTAATGAAAACAAATTTCAACGGATTTGGCACATTGTTGTGTGTTGGGGTCTGACTGTTGGCAGCTAACAATAACAGCCACATCCACCTCTAGTCCTGGAAAACTTAACAGAGCCCGGGTAGAAGGCACTTACATTTTGATATGGCAGGGGCCTGTCTAAGTGACTCAGCCAGGTAAGTCAGACCTCAGAGCATCTCCTTGTATGAACACATAGGGGACATGGCATGCTGAGATGTGGGGAAATGAAGAGGAAAGAGGGTGGTCTGCACCACTCCTGAGGAGACAGGCTGTAGCCAGACCTGGTGGAGGAGACATGAACGTAGATTGGATATTAAGGGAAAGAATAAAAATAGACAGTACATGGTAACTGGTGTATGAGCCCATATGAGAAATAGCTGTGCTTGATTGTTAATACTGTTGTCACAACATACTACAAACTGAGGGATTTAAAGCAACAAAAGTGTATTGGCTAAGAATTCTGGGGCCTAGAAGTCCACATTCCGGTGTCAGCAGGGCCTCACTGTCTCCAGAGGCTCCAGGGCAGATCACCTGTAGCTTTTGGTCGCGACAGATGTTCTTTGTCATATGACAGTATCACTTTTGTCTCTGCCTCTGTCTCCCACAGCTGTCTTCCTTCCATGTCTCTTTGCTTTTTATGAGGACATCAGTCATATTGGATAAGGACCCTCTCTACTTACTCATTATGGAAGGAGCTCTGGTAGCATAGTGGTTATGAATTGGGCTGCAAACCTTAAGGTCAACAGTTCGAAACTACCAGCTGTTCCTCAGAAGAAAGATGAGGCTTTCTGCTCCAGTAAAGATTTACAGCCTTGGAAACCCTGTACAGGATCGCTATGAGTCAGAACTGACTCCATGGCACATAACCACCAACCACCTACTCATTATGACCTCATGTTGTTAATTGATACCACCTTCAAAGACCCTCGTTCCAAACACACTCCTATTCACAGGTACCTGGGTTTAGGACTTCACCATATCTTTTGGGGAAACATAATTGAATCCACAAAACCCAGGGAATCCTAGAAATAATGGGATGGCAGTTAGGAAGAGGTGAAAGGGTCCCACATGAGCAGGAAGGACAGGGAATTTTGAGACTTTCTACATTCATGATGTCATTGGTGTGCAGGAACTGAAGAGGTCTGGGATAGTTTCGATTTTACTGGAGTCCTGGTGTCACACTGTAGGATAAGTACTGGACTGCAAGGTTGGTTTGAACCACAAGATTAGTGGTTCAAACTCACCTGCCTCTCCCTGAAAACGCTATACTGGGTCACTATGAATCAGAACCGATTCAATGGCATTCATCAACAACAACGACAACACCAACATTTATGTTCAGAAACCATCAGATTCTGTGCAATAGTTGATGCTTTCTTCATCCTCCAAATAACCAGACAACTCTCCTCTCCGCCACCCCCAACACTCCTAGGAATACTTGAAAAACAAGTCAAGACTATGCAATTCTTGGCTGCAAAGTTATGCTGAGAGGTTTGCTTTGCAGAAAATAAATAAAAACACATTTATTCAAGGTGGAGTGCGTGGAGTACTCGAGGAGGTTTCATTCTACAAAGTCGGTATCTACTTCTTTTTCCTGGAATGCTTTGATATCTAGAAGGTTTCTTATCTTCTCTGTCCATGGGATGGGATGGCCTGTGTACTGAACTAAGTTCCGTGGGTGATGCAAACAGTTTGCACTTGATTGGTGTGGCGCTGTAGATTAATGGGCTGAACTGCAAAGTTGGTTTGAATGACAAGGTCGGTGGTTCAAGCTCACCAGCCGTTCCTCAAAAACCCTATGCAGGGTCAGTATGGGTCGGAACCAACTTGATGGCTCTTAACAACAACTAAACTGAAGACTGCAAGTTCTAATGAACCTGGCAGTGCCATGGAAGAGAGTTCTGGCAGTCTGCTTCTGTAAAAGTTATAGCCAAGAAAGCCCCATGGAGAAGTTCTACTCTGTAACACATGGGGTCGCTGTTCATTGGAAAGTTGGATTTTTCCATTTGTTTGTTTTTTAAGCCCTATAACTTGAACTTGGCAGAAATTGTCTTTTCTTGTTGCCCCAATCAAAATGGATTTCTTGATGTTATGCTAAGTAACTTGACTCACCCACAAAAGAATAAACATTGCCTGAGACCAATGTTGTAAAAAAGTTATATTAAAAAAAAAAAAAGGTTTTCTTGATAAAATAAGCATTCTATGATGGTTACTGCACAGGGAGATCATTCATGGACTAAACAGTAGACACAGGTTAACATAGGTGACAGGACAGACAATATACAACAAGAGGGAGGTTGACAGAGGAAAGATGAAGGTAGTGGGAAGCACAGGGAGAAATATAAGAGTTAAAGTGATTAGAGGTGAATGCTGTTAACTGTTGGTACAGGGAGGGGATTATAGCCATGTGGCTTTGTAGGATAAGCACTAGACTGCAAGGTCAGTTTGAACCTCAAGGTTGGCAGTTTGAACGCACCAGACACTCCTTGGAAACTCTCTACAAGTCCCTTGTGAGGTGGAACCTATTCAAGGGCACTTAACAACAATCAAGTGAAGTTTATGGTTTGTTGAATGCAAAACTGGTGATCTGCTTTGTAAACTTTCGCTCAATTCACAAAAGGTTTAAATTTAAAAAAGGGGTGGGGGGACTCTTCATCTGCATTCTTCATTCTTTTCCTTATGAACTTCAAAGTCAGTTTGAACTCCAAGGTCAGTGGTTCAAACTCAGCAGCCACTCCTCAGAAACCCTATACAGGGTCCCTAGAGTTGGGATGGACTTCACAGCACAACAACAACAGCAATTCTTACCAGTACTATATTCCTTAGTTTGATCTTATTATCTTCCCATTATTATTTAAATATTCATCTATGATGATCTCCTTTATCTTCCTGTTGTTGGTGTTGTTAAGTACCCTCCAATCAGTCCCAACTCATAGTGACCCTGTGTAGGGTTTCCGAGGAGTGGCTGATGAGTTTGAGCCTCCAACCTTTGTGGTTCAAACTGATCTTGAAGCTGAGTGTGTGGGTTTCAACAGCATTAGAAGATACTGAGCAAGAGAACCCAAGAATACCCAAATCTTGCCCTTTCATTTTCCAACCCCTTGAAGAGATAAATGTAAGTAATAATAATCAAATGCCATGAAAGTATGCCATTTTAAGTAGCTCAAAATACCAAAAGTATCCATCCTAGCGCCTCTGTACACAGGGTTGACAGGTTGTTGTTGTTGTTAAATGCTGTCGAGTCGGTACCTACCCATAGCAACCCTATGGTACAGGGTTTCCGAGGTTGTAAATCTTTACGGGAGCAGATAGCCTCATCTTTCTCCCTCAGAACTGCTGGTAGTTTTGAACTCCTGAGCTTGTGGTTCACAGTTTGATTCGTAACCACTATGCTACCAGACAGGTACAGGTAACTTAATCATTGGATACCTAAAATGGGGGAGAGGGGAGGCTATAAAGGCATGAAGTGACTGCCTTACAAGTTTCCAAGAGGGAGTTTAGTTTCAGAGGTAGAATCCCCACTGAGTAGATTTCATCTTGTCTAGACAAGTCTGGTGAAAGGAGATGGGGATAAGATTCTTATGATTCAATAGTGAGTAGTTGTGATCATGACTAATTGGGATTGTCACAACAGTAAAGGTAGAAGTTTTGTGACAAAAACAGGGATACTAGTTAATCTTACAGTTCAGAAAACATAGGACCCTAAGACTATCAAGGGAGAAGAGCACGAGAGGAATGCAGGACCCTATCCAGAGAAGCAGTGACACCAGAGATGGAGGCAGAGGTGGGGACATGGAGAAAGGGAACAACTGAGGACTCTTGTTGTTGTTAGGTGCCATTGAGTCGGTACCAACCCATAGCAACCTTATGCACAGCAGAATGAAACACTGTCCAATCCTGGGCCAACCTCACTACTGTTGCCACGCTTGAGTCCATTGATGCTGCCACTTAGCCAATCCATCTCGTTGAGGGTCTTCCTCTTTTTCTGTGACCCTCCACCTTATCAAACATGATATC
Organism: Chrysochloris asiatica; assembly: GCF_000296735.1. Lineage (NCBI taxonomy): Eukaryota > Metazoa > Chordata > Mammalia > Afrosoricida > Chrysochloridae > Chrysochloris > Chrysochloris asiatica. Next base: position 4,849,538 of record NW_006408578.1, on the reverse strand, counting down.
CCTCTCCAGTGACTGGCCCCTCCTGACAATATGTCCAAAGTATGAGAGACAAAGTTTGGCCATCTTGGCCTCCAAGGAGCACTCTCGCTGCACTTTTTTCCAAAATGGATCTATTGGTGTTTTTGGCAGCCCATGGCACTTTCAAAAGGAGCTCTGGTAGCACAGTGGTTACGACTCGGGCTGCGAACCTTAAGGTCAGCGGTTCGAAACTACCAGCCACTCCATGGGAGAAAGATGAGGCTTTCTACTCCCGTAAAGATTTACATCCTCGGAAACCCTGTACAGGGTCGCTATGGGTCGGAACCGACTCGACGGCACTTAACAGCAATATGACACTTTCAATATTTTCCTCTAACACCATAACTCAAAAGCATCAATTCTTCTCCCATCTTCCTTATTCACTGTTCAGCTTGCAAATGCATATGAGGTTATTGAAAATACCATGGCTTGAATTTTTTCTTTAGTTCCACCAGCTTGAGAAATGCTGAGCATTTTCTTCCTTTTGGGTTTTCTGATTCCAGATCTTTGCTCAGTTTGTTGTAATATTTGGCTTTATCTTCTCGAGCTGATCTTTGAAATTTTCTGTTCATCTCTTGGACCTCCTCAT
>NW_006408578.1:4837031-4847794 GCF_000296735.1 Chrysochloris asiatica | reverse complement strand
CTATTTCTGACGATGTTTCTCTGCTATTCATAAGGTTTTCAGTGACTAAAGATTCGGAAGTAGTTCGTCACTCTTTCTTCCTAGTCTGTCTTTGTTTTGTAGCTCATCTGAAACCTTTCCACCATGGGTGACCCTGCTGGTATTTAAAGTACCGGTGGCATAGCTTTCAGAATCACAGCAACTCACAAGCCACCACAGTATGACAAACTGACAGACGAGTGGTGGCCATTTGGTTTTAAGTGGAAACTCATTTTAAATTTTGAGGAGATCTGTGTGCATGTGTAGTAGACCCTCCAGGAGCAGGGGTGGGGGTGTCCATTCGCTCAGTCATCCCCTCTAGTCACAAGAATGGAGGTGCGCAAACAGTGAGAGATCAATGAACTGATGCCAAAACAATAATGTCCACACCTGTATCTCCACGGTTCTTTCAGGCATTCATGGATGTTCTGGTCCTTCCCCTACTTGGTCTCTCCCAAGATGGTGGCTCCAGGAGCAGCTGAGCATCTTGAATTAGAAAGCAATGTATTTCTTGATTCTGCTACAAATACCCCTAGCTGTAAGCCTTCCAAGCTTTTAAATATTCCTTTATATGTGGTTCAGAGTTCTAGCACCATCCCCTGAACCTGCTTAGTCTGGTATTCTGTGTTGTTGCTGACAGAGCTCCTAATTGCACGTCTACCCGATCCACCATCTTGGATTGCTGAGGACTCTAGACTCATGGAAAGAGAGGGATTGAGTGCTGGCAACCAGGAGGCAGGCCTGCAGAATGTGCCTTTTAGTTGTCTAAATGATTATATATTCCTGAGTGTTTTTGTGTACATCCAAAAACAACAACAAAAAAAGGGAATAAAAGCAAACACTGTTGAATGATGATGCATGGAGGGGATTGTAATCACTGCAATGAAATGAAATACGATAGGATGAGTGTAAAACCGATGTTCTCACATGTAAACTATCACTCAATTCACAATGAAAACTTTAAAAACAAAGTATGCCATTTGATTGTTTGTTACATCAGTGCCCAGTGACTGGTAATTCAAGGCAATGAAACACATGAGTTGGAACCAGAGCTGTGAACCAGTCCTTCCTCCTATGCTGCGGAGAGGTTTAACAACACCCCACACACACACACACATGGCCCATCCACCCCACCCCACCCCACCTCTTGCTGAAAGTTTGCATTTCCACTCGAGATATGTTGAATCTGAATCTACACTTTAACAAGATTTCCAGGTGACTCTGATGTGTACATAAGATCTATAAGAATTACCTATGTAGCTTTAAGAATTACCCAGGGGAGCTTATTAAAATGAGGAGTTCTGGTATGGCACTGCAGGATACTGTACTGGACCCCAAGGTGGGTTTGAACCACAAGGTCCACAGTTTGAATTCATCAGCTGCTCCTCAGGAACACTAAAAGCTTGCTATGAGTCAGAACCCACTTGATGGCATTTAACAACAACAACAGCAACTTGTTAAAATGCAGATTCGGATTCAGTATATCAGGACTGAAAATGCAAACTCTCTTCAGCAGGGGGTTGACCCAGAATGAATTGGACCAAGGCCCTGGTTGAAACATAGTCCATGGAGTTTGTGAACTTCAACTTTGACTTTCCAAATCGCCTGAATAATCTGATAGGTTCCATTTATTTATTCTAGAGAATTTTGAACGTTAATATTTGGGTTTGTTCCAGCACAGTGAAAATCTTCCAACAACCATACACATGCTGGATCCTTTTGTTCGTTATCATGCAAACACTGGTGGTGGTGGTGTGCTGTGGAGTCGGTTCCGACTCATACCAACCTTGTATAGGGTTTCCAAGGCTGTAAATCTTTACGGGAGCAGAAAGCCTCATCTTTGTGCTGAAGAATGACTCTTAGTTTCGAACTGCTGATCTAGAGGTTAGCTGTCTGACTTGTAGCCATTAGTCTACCAGAGCTCCTTCTGTATACGGTGAGTTCTGGTCATGCTACATAAGAACAAGGTTCTTATTATGTTCTCATTACACAGTCAGGAACATAAAGGTCCTGTGGTTGACAAGTGCCATCAAGTCGGTTCCGACACATAACCACCCCATATAGTGTTTCCGAGGAGCGGTTGGTGGGTTTGAACCTCCAACCCTGCCACTAGCAATCCAGTGCTTTTCCTACATTGCCACACCAGGACTCCATAGAGATCCTAGAGAGACTTTCTAAGAAGCTAATTTGGGTCCTACTGGGGTGCTGTAGAATAAGCACTGGACTGTTAACTACAGGGTCACTGGTTAACATCCACATCAAAAACCCTATACAGGATTGCTATGAGTCAGAACTGATTCAACATCACTTAACAATACCTATGTAAAGTATCAGTGGTTCTACTATAAATGTGACCAAGCAATGGCCCAGAGCTGAGGGTTGTTCCCATTCCTCCATTCTATCCTATGAAAACAAGCAAATGAACAACAACAATATCTTACCAAAAAAAAAAAAAAGTCATAAACTCGATCACAAGAATCTGACTTAAGAAATACGAAGACCTCAAAGAGTTTAGGGTCAGAGTAGAACAGAAGAGCAGGGTCAGGAGATGTGCTGCCTGAGTATGAATTTGCCATATTCCCTCACATAGCGGCGCTGAGCAAAGCAGTCCCCCCACCCCACCAAGACATTTCTTTTAACTATCAAACTCTTGAAAATGCCTTTAGATTTAGCTGTATTGATATAGTTCTAGGAAACTTGTAAAACCCCTGAAAAGTCCTCGCCATATGTGGAAATCCCTCTGTGATAGAGGCTTCTCAATGGATCACAAAGATGCACAATGATTTCTGGTAGGAGGGTGAGAAAAGTAAGTATAATCTCGAAAGAGTATTAAAGGAGTCCCTAAGATTACAAAAATAATTCCATTCCAACTAGTGTATTATATTAAAGCTTCCTTTAGGAATACAAACTCCTTATCCAGCTAAAACAGGTCCACTCTCTAGAAAGCATTCAGTCTTGGTTTTGCAGAATACCCAAGAGATGAATAAAGGCATCAACTCTTTTTTTGGCAATACTGGATAAAAAGCATCCCACCTGGAAGAGTTGCTAACCTGTGAGCTCAAATCAAACTCTTTTATTGAAGCACTTGCTAAATGTCAAGAGCCCTAGTGTGGCATTGTAGGATAAGCACCAGACTGCTAACCATAAGGTCAGTGGTTCAGACCCACCATCCTCTCTCGGAAACCCTATAAAGAATTGCTATGAATTGGAACTGATTGGACGTCACTTGACAGCAACAAGTGTCAAGGTGTTACAGAATGTATACAGTTAAACCAGAAGTAATGCCTGTTTTAAAAAAAAATCTGAGTCAACTGCAGAAATGGCAAATGCATGTCAAATGTGCCCTGCTCCAGTGTCCCTTGCAGACATTAATTGATCACTATAATTCCTTTTCTCACTGATGGACACAGCTTTAGAATCATCAACACATCTGGGCAGGCAAAAGAGATTGATCAATCTGACACAGGACATAAGCTGTATTTGTTAACTCTAGTTGATATATCATTCATAATGAATCAAAACTTTTTAATGCTAAGTGGATGCTATCCATTGAGTTGTGTTCCCTCAAAATATGAACTGTAATCCTAACTAACCCCTAAACCAATAAACATGACTTTGTTTGGAAATATACTAATGTAGTGGTTACGAATCTGGCTGCAAACCTTAAGATCAGCAGTTTGAAACTACCAGCTGTTCTTTGGGAGAAAGATGACGCTTTCTGCTCCTATAAAGATTTACAGCCTCGGAAACCCTGTACAGGGTCACTATGAGACAGAACTGACTCCATGGCACATAACAACAACAACAACATGAGTTGGACAGTAGCTCTGGTGTGACACTATAGAAGAAGTACTGGACTTCTAACTGTAAGGTTGGCTTTACAAACCTACCAACCACTCCTTGGAAACCCTGTACAGAGTCGCTATGAGATGGAACCTACTTGACGGCACTTAACAACAACAAGGAGTTGGACATGAGGGGTGTGTTGCTGTTGCTGAACAAGGGCATTACACCTGGTAATGTGGAAGGTCAACGAAAGAAGGGAGACCCCCAACAAGATGGACTGACATAGTGACTGCAAAGTGGGTTCAGACATAACAAAAGCTGTAAAAATGGGCAACGCTTCATCCTGTTGTTCTTAAGGTCACTATGAGTTGGACTGACTCAACAGTTGTTGTTTTGTTGTTTTGTGCTGTGGAGTCGGTTCTGACTCATAGCGACCCTGCACAGGGTTTCCGAGGCTGTAAATCTTTACGGGAGCAGAACGCCTCATCTTTCTCCCGTGGAACCGCTGATAGTTTCGAACTGCCGACCTTGCGGTTCACAGCCCGATTCGTAACCACTACGCTACCAGAGCAGTAGGAAACAAAAATAAGAGTTATTCCATGGAAGGCCGTTCATATCTGTGGAAATTCAATCTTTTTTTTTTCTGAGCTAATGGAACTGAATTTTTGTTGCTGTTTTCTTTTTGAGGGGGTTTTCTTTAAGGAAAAATACACAGTACTTTCATCAATGCATGTATAATAATAAAGGATTAACTTAAGGCATAAATTTAAAATAAATACACATTTATCCAAAGAGCTACTAGAGCAAGGATCCTCCAAAATGCACTTAAAACTTTGTCATGGAACCAGGTTTGTTACTTCTTTCTCAGATGTGAGTAATAGACCAGGCTAATGGGATGTAGTTTGGGATGAATTGGTGGGTCTCAGAGGATATATCCCCCTTGTTAGCATTTTCCTAGTTTCTATCAAACCAGACGTGCTGCATGCCTGGAAACATGTCTATTTGTGATAGATGACTTGTCTAGGGGCTACCTGGATGTTTTTCCCCCCTTTTTTGCTCAGTAAGTGAAAATGACATAAGAAAGAAAACCAGCTAATGTTAGAATGATTACAGAAGTCAGTGATTTGCTACTTAGGGTTTGTGTGTGAAAGAATGGCTCGCACTGCACTCCTGGTTTCTCTAGATTTAGAGCCTCACAGTCCAGGGCATCTGGATGAGTCGTGTGACTAAGGATAACATACGTTTTCTTTGGCAATAGTTTTAAGCAAAATTACCGGTGGAAAAGCTTGGCTAATTTGAATTCAACTACTACCCTATATTCCTGGGTCCTCAAAACAAAAAAAGCTGTTTCCATGAGTCCATTTCAACTCCCAGAGACTGTAAAAGACAGAATAGAACTGCCCCAGAAGATTTTTGAGGTCTTGGTGTGGCGTTGTAGGAAAAGTACTGGACACCAAGATCAGTAGGTGGTTTAAAGTCTGCAGCCACTCCTGGGAAACCCTATACAGGGTCACTGAGTAGGAGTTGACTCAACGGCATTTAACAACAACAATCTTTCAGGAAGCAGAAGGCCTCATCTTTTTCCCTTGTAGCAGTTGATGGGCTCAAACCACATTTCTGTTAGCAGCTGAGCACTTAACAATGCACCACCAAGGGTCTTATCCTGGGTCTCAAAACCCATTGCCATGGAGTAGACTTCCAGCTTAAAGTCATCCTATCGGACAAAGTAGAACTGCCCCATAGGGCTTCCAAAGCTGACATCCTTAAGGAAGCCAACTGACACATCTTTCTACTTCGAAGCAGCTACTGGGCTCAGACCTGGGACCTTTCAGTTAACAGCCAAGCACTTAACCACCATGCAACCAGAGCTTCATTCCGGGGTCCCAAGGAGAGTATAACTGTTTAGTCTTTCAGCTCATGAATCCACTGTCTACTTCCAAAAGTTCATGCTTCCTTGAATTATCTAAAATGTAATTCAAGATTCTTCTTTAGGGTGAACCAAATGCACAAGCACCCAATGATTACAGAGAATCTCACTTTCTGCTGGGTTTTGATTATAATGGTCACCAGGACTGACAGCAATTGAAATCCTAAATTCCCCATTTTGGCTATTCCCCACAACCAGTTTCAGAATCTCTCGAAAAATATCTCCACAAAACACTGGTGTTTGCATGGACAATAAAACAGGAATGTTCAGGGTCTACTCTGCTGCCCTTGTGTCAGTTATACCTGGAGAGTTTGTCCTCTGAACAGAGTGACCACAGCAAAGTCCTAGTGACAGCAATGAAACCAAATTCCTTCCCAGCCTGTGGAAAGGGAGGCTTTGGTCATTTACTCTCTCTGTTGAAATCCTAGACGACTTTGATTAACTATTGTGCTTTAAACAGGTACAAGCAGCTGTTTAAATTATACAAAAGTATAATTCCCAAAACACAAAGCTGTTGTATGCTGTCGAGTTGATTCCGACTCATAGAGACCCAATGCAGTGAAGTAAAACAGCCCTAGAGAAAAAACTGTCATTGACAGAGGCAAATTGCTCTGTCTTTTCTCCTGGGAACTGACCTGTGGATTTGAACCTCTGACATTTCTGTTGGCAGCCAAATGCTTAGCCATTTTCCCATCGGGGCTTTTGTTCTTCTTCCTCTTCTCCCCCATCCCTACCCCCCATCAAATAGAATCCAGGAAACAATTTCCTCTTTTCATTATTAACAGGCTATTTGTACTTACTTTTTCTATTAGGTATTTCCTCTGTGGGCCACAGTTAGACAGATATTTATTTCTCAGGTAACAGTGAGATTGCATGTTGGCATATAGAAAAGATCTAAAAATTGTGAATCTAGTTGCACACTCAAAAAGGAAAAAGAAAAATATCAGTGCTTTCCTTAGCAGGAATAGTATTCAATTTGTGGTGCTGTAGAATAAGCACTGGATTGCTAACCACAAGGTCAGTTGTTCAAATACAATAGCCACTCCTCGGAAACCCTGTGTTGTGGTTAATTGCCTTCAAGTCAGTTCTGACTCACAGTGACCCTGTATAAGGTTTTCAAGGAGCAGATGGTAAATTTCAACCACTGACCTTGCAGTTTAAACCTACCTTGTAGTCCAGCGCATTACTCCACAGCGCCAAACCAGCACAATCAGTAGTCTAGTGCTTTCCTACAGCACCACACCAGGGCTCTGGAAACCCTATACAGGGTCACTACGAGTTGGTTCGACTATAAGTCAGAACTGACTTGACAGCAATTAGCAACAACAGCTTCAGCAGCAGTAATAAAAATAATCACCCTGAATGAACTAGCAATATGAGGGGTTTGGATTGTTGTTGCTGTTGCCAAGGTTTCGTTTTTCAGCCCTCCACCCCGGAGTATTGTCTCTCATGTCAAATTATGACTCTCATTCTACAGAGACAACAACCAGTCATCTGGTTTCAGCCAACATCTAAGGAAACAAAATAAGGAATTTGTTGTGACAAGATCTGGGTTGAAGTCCTGAATGTGCTGGTTATGTATGAGCTGTCAGCTGTTCTGCCACGTAGCCAACATGTATTGAATCTTCCATACCAGACACTGCGGGAGACAATGAATAAAAAGTCTAGTCTGTGATCCATTCGTTTACTGTAGAGTGAAGAAATCTGTGTAGATAGGCAATTGCAGAGGCAAAGATTTAAAGGTATAGTTAGTTAGGCATTAGTTTACAGTACTGTGAAGAAATAGGCTTAGATATGCAATTACCCTGCAATATGAGCATTAAAATAATAGAGGTTGTAGCAGCTAGCATGGAAGGCCGTGTATAGTATGTCGCTATTTATGTAGAGTCGGTTCCAACTCATCACAACACTATATAGGGTTTCTGAGGAGCAGCTGGTGGGTTTGAACTTATGACCTTGTGGTTGGCAGTCTAGTGCTGATCCTACAGCACCACACCAGGATAGCTACCTTAAAGTAGAAATGTGATTCAGTGAGAGAGATTTTTGTGTTTGGCATTTTTGCATTTCTTGCTTGGGTCAAATTGTGCTATCCATCACCTGCTTATTTATTTATTTTTAATAATTTGTGTAGTAGTTGTTGTTGTTGTAAAGTGCCATTGAGTCGTTTCTGACTCATAGTGACCCTGTGTAGGGTGTCTGAGGAGCAGCTGGTGGGTTTGAACCACAGACCTGTGGTACACAAGATCCTACAGTGCCACACCAGGATAGGTGATCTTAAAGGGACCTCACAAGGTAATAGTTATAGTAGTACATTCTCCATCAGTCTAGTGTGTGTGTGGTCCTTATCATGACAGGCTCAGAAATTCTCCTACCAGACTTGAGGAGGCAGCACATGCTATGAGAAGACTGAAGCATGTAGACCAGAAAGCCTCTTTGTTAATTTACAGGTGTGGCACTGTGGGTTAATGTGCCACACTGCAAAGCTGTTTGAACTTCAAGGTCGGCAGCTCAAGCTCACCAGCTGCTCCTTGGAAACTTTATACAGGGTCGCTATGGGTCGACACTTGACAACAACACTTAACCTGCCAATGGGATTGGATAATCACACCGAAAGTCTTTATTTCTTATCTGTTAAACTGGTAATAATAATAATGTTGTTGTTAAGTGCTGTGGAGTTGGTACGTTTCCCTATCTTCACCAGCCGCTCCTCAGAAACCCTATACAGGATCGCTGTGAGTCGGAATCAATTTGACAACACTTACCAACAATAACATATACTTTACAAGAATTTGGATATATTTGGAAATCAAATTCTATCTAAAATTTCTGACCATTCACGGAATCTTCAAACCAGGCTCTGTGCTAAGTGCTTTACAAATAGTTTTAGGTAGTCCTATTTCAGTGTGAAGATATTATCATAACAATTCTATGAAGGAGGAAACAGGCTTCAAGAATATAAATAACTTTCTTCAAGATCACACAAGTAATAGGCAGCAAAGCCAAGATTTTAACCCAGGTGTGTCATTTTCCAAATCCTGGAGTTTTAGACACCAAGTATACCATTTCTCATGAAATAGTAAAAATATCTTGGCAAGGAATGTGTTAATTGTGAAGTTCCTTATAAGCAGGCAGTGTGATGTGGCAAAAAATAAAATGAAGCAAGTGACCATAGCTGTTTGTTTTAGATATTATCAAAAGTTAATGACCAATTTTTTTTCTACACTCACTTTTTTTGCTTATTGAAATATTTGCCTATGAAATACATATATAACCATGAAAGTGCTACAACTTGCCCCCATATTATTGAATGGTACAAAGTATTTGTACACATACACACACACACACACACACACACACACACACACACACATACATAATGGGGCTTCAAATAACTGAAAATATAGTTAATATATAGTAGAATTTTATATTTGTATTTGTTGTTGTTGTTAAGTGCTGTCAAGGTGGTTCCAACTCACAGTGACCCTGCATAGGGTTTCAGAGAAGTGACTGGTAAGTTTGAACTGCCAACCTTGCAGTTATTAGTCCAGTGTTTATCCTACAGCACCACACTTGGAGTCCAAGTGGTATAGTGGGTTACACAATAAACTGCAGGGTCAGCAGTTCAAATCCACCAGCCCGTCCATGGGAGAAAGATGAGGCTTTCTGCTCCCATAAAGATTTACAGATTTGGAAAACCTATACAGGGTTGTCATGAGCCTAAACCAACTTAGGGGCACACAGTAATAACAATAATACACACACGCTATGTATTATAGTGACTAGTAACTCTCCCTTCCCTCCTATTCTATACATTATACCTATTGGTATATTTTTGCCATGGCTTGTGAATTTTAGGTGCATTTCATTAATCCAATATTATGATGCTGTGCCAAATCACATCTAAATTTGACACAATGATGAGATTTATGCAGGCAAAGACCCAGAGGCAGTGAGAGAAGATAACCGTAATGGGGTGTTTGTTTTTTTAAACAGCAGCAGCAAATACATTTGAAAAACCATGTGGACTAAGGTCAGTGTTAGAAAGCAGGGCTATGACTTAGGCCAATCACCCTAGTAGCTTGCTTGTCCCTGAATGCTGCTGGGACTCTCTTCTTGGTGATGGATGGCATGTCATAACCATTTATTTGTACCCTTGCCATGAACCAGCATAACCAGTTTGGACTCTAATACGTGAGGATAACAGATGTTAATTTCAAATGCATAAGAAACACTCCATAGAAAATCTTTGGAAAGTAGCTAACATTATTATACAGCAAGTTTTTAGAACTAGACAGTATTAGCATCACTAAAGCCCCATCCAGTTTTCTCTAAGAGTTCTTAACATGGTAGACACCTCTGAAGAAAAGTGTATTGGATATACTGGCTTATGATATATATAGTGTTCAAATTTTTTCTTATTGAAAGTATATATTCATGGATGAACCTTAAAATTGTTAGGAAGGATTTGCTAGTGAATTTTTAAAAGCAAAAGTGGGGCATTTGTTGATTGATTTATTTGCTGTCTCAAATTAAGTACCTCTGTTTAATTTGAGCCAACATAGTTGTTCTCACCATCCCCAACTTCTCTTCTCTGCTTTTCCATGCCCAGCATAAGTGTATTCTTCAATTGAGGTGGTGGTTGTGGTGGTGGTTATGTGCCGTGGAGTCAATTCTGACTCATAGTGACTCTGTATAGTGTTTCTGAGGCTGTAAATCTTTACAGGAGCAGAAAGCCTCATCTTTCTCCCTCAGAACAGCTGGTAGTTTTGAACTGCTAACTTTGAGGTTAGCAGCCTGACTCTTAACCAGTATGCTACCAGAGCTCCTTTTAAATTCAGATAGAAGACTATTTTATATGTCACTCAGTATCTCCTATTCTAAGAGAATTTCTCTTACAACTTGGTACCAAATATCATTAATTTTACAATCCTGTATAACAGAACACTCGTACAAGGTGGGACATTCCCACTAGCAAGGACAAGCAGGCCAGCCTGAAACAACTAGAGCAAAAGAAGATACATCTTCAAAGAAA
>NW_006408578.1:4834969-4836386 GCF_000296735.1 Chrysochloris asiatica | reverse complement strand
CAGAAAGCCTCATCTTTCTCCTGTGGAACAGCTGGTAGTTTCAAGCTACCAACCTTGAGGTTAGCAGCCCCATTCGTAACCACTACGTTCTAAATACCAGTAGAGAGGGAAGGCATCTTCACATCAAGTATCAATTCTACCCCCTCTGTACACAGGGTAGGTAGGGATGGGCACCTTAGGCACTGTTGTTGTTAAGTGCCGTTGAGTTGATTCCGACCCATATGGACCCTGTATAGGGTTTCCAAGGAGCAGCTAGTGAGCTTGAACCACCGACCCTGAAGTTCAAACGTCGTTGTTGTCTGACACATTAGCCCACAGCGCCACACAAGGACAAATGAAGGGGTGATAAAGGCACAAAGGCTTACAAGGTTTCAAGAGGGAGTTTAGAGTGTGTGTGGGAAGGTAGAGTCCCCAACTGAATAGTTTTCATCTTGTCTAGATGAGTCTGGTAAAAAGTGATGGGGGTAAGAGTCTTATGATTCAATAGTGAGCAATTGTTATCATGACTAATTGAGACTGTCACAATTGTAAAGACAGAAGTTTTGTAACGAAAACGGGGGAGTAGTTAATCTTACAGACCAGAAACAGAGGAACCCTGCAACCATCAAAAGAGAAGCGCACAAGCGGAATGCAGGACCTTATCCAGAGAAGCAGTGACACCAGAGATGGAGGCAGAGATGGGGACATGGAGAGAGGGAGTGGCTGAGGACTCTAGATTCATGGGAAGCGAGGGACTAAGAGCTGGCATCTAGGAGACAGACTTGCAGAATGTGCCCTTTGGTGGTGTAAATAATTATATATGTCTGAGTTTTTTTAAAAGACAAAAGAGCTAAAGTGAATAGAGAGAAACACTGTTAACTGATAGTTGTTGTTGTTGTTGTTAAGTGCCATCGAGTCGGTTCCGACCCATAGCACATGGAGGGAATTGTAATCATTGCAATGAAACGAGGTGTATGATTTATTGAATGTAAAACTGATGATTTGTCCTATAAACTTTCACTCAACTCATAATAAAAAGTTTATATACAAAAAACAAAAAAGAGACACTAGTACTCAAACATGAAAGATCTAACTCAAGTAAATATTAATAGAAGATTTTTAAAAGCAGGCTGGTAAGTTTCCATGGATGTTGTTTGTCCTGTTATATTGGTGATTACTTTAAGTATGGAACAAGACTTAGTGAATCAGGAAATAAATTATAACAAAACTTCCAAAATGTATGGAGGAATCCTCTTGATTCCTCAGCATGATGATATTGTTATCGTTGTTGTGAAGTATCATTGAGTCAGGGTTTCCGAAGCTGTAAACCTTTGCAGGAGTTGAAGGTCTCATCTAACACCCGCTGATGATATTAGGTCAGAAAATTCTTAATAGATACTTACGTATTTGCATTCTTCTAAAGCTGTTTGTAGGATAA
>NW_006408578.1:4823186-4829679 GCF_000296735.1 Chrysochloris asiatica | reverse complement strand
TGGACTCAAGTGTGGCAGCGGTAGTGAGGTTGGCCCAGGATCGAACATTGTTTCGTTCTGCTGTGCATGGGTCTCTATGAGTCGGTTCCGACTCGATGGCACCTGACAACAACAACAACAACATACATATATGTATACACACATACATGCATACAATTTTAAATTTTAATATTTGATGGATATATGTATATGTATAAAACAAACATGTGTATGGATACACATATATCATGTATATATGTCTTTCAAATATTAATTTCAAATATTAATTAACAACAACATATATACAAACATACAAAATGAAACTGTATTTTTTACAGTTTTAATAAGTAAAATTTAATAAAAGAAAAATAAGTTTTATTTTATATGTATGTATATATGTTGTTAAATGCTGTCAAGCCAGTTCCAACTCATAGTGACTCTATAGGGTTTCTGAGGATCAGTTGGTGGGTTTGAACTGCCAAACTGTGGTTCACAGTCCAGTGCTAATTCTACAGTGCCATACCAGGAGTCATCATATATATGTAAGTACACACATATATATGAAACTGTGTCATATACTTCTACAATGCCAAGTACTATGCCAAATATTTATATATTGGTGGGTGAAGGAAGTTGTATCTATAGATGAATCAGGGATGTGCCTTTAAGGAGGCTTGTATTCTAGTGAGAAAGACTAATATGCATTCCAGTGTAAGAGTAGAAATGGGAAAAAGGAGATCAGATGGAAGGGAGAGATCAAATGGAAGGAGAAAGACTTGTGTGTGGACTGAATATAAAGTGGCCAACCTCAGTATTCCAGATTGAGACACCAGTATTGGGGTACCAGGTGGGGTGGAGGATGCTTCTAAATTTAAGGCAACTTGCATAACTGGCCAATGTTGGTGAGCCCTGTTGCAGACCGGCAAGCCCTATGAAGATCTGAGGTCAGAAGAGCATGGTTTGAGCCTAATCAGAAAGGAGTCACAGTCCAGATTAACTGGGAACAGGTAGACTCTGAACAAAATGGAAATTCATCCTTGCTGTCCTTCTCAGAATCACTGACACACACTGAAGAATCATTCTGATTGCATTGATGTGTACTGTTCCATAGTACAGCTTTTTACCTTTCAAGCCCAAGTCAGAGGAGAGAGTGGCTGACTAATATAGTTCATTATCACTTGCTGTTCTGTTGAGAATTCCAGCAGTGTTTAGGTCAACACTTCTGCCTTGTTACTGTATACCATAGGGATCACAGTGCACTGTGCTTTTTACAGTCAATGGGATATAGAAAAAGAGGAGAAGGAAATGTAGGTCACAACTTGCCTGATGTGTTCAAACACTGAGGGCTTCTAGGGGCCAAGAATATCTCTGTGCACCTTCCATTACCAATTAACTATGGCATCGTAGCATACAGATGACTTCATAGCAGATTCTATGGCATTCTAAAGGTGCCCAGTAAGACCCCCTGTGTAGTTGAAACAGTGATATCATAGCATACAGAACTGTGACCCTTGTGTTAGAAGATGTGGGTTGTAGCCCAATATCAACACTTGTCATTGAACAAGTCACCTAAGCTTTCAGAGCCTGAGTTTTTCTCATCTTTAAGTGGGGACTGTGAAAGGTGCATCCCTGGCTGGTGAAAACGTTTAATATGCTTGTCTGTGTGGTTGATGGTTCAAACACACTCAGAGGTACCTTGGAAGAAAGGCTTGGTAACTTGTTTCCAAAAGAACATAGCCATGAAAACACTATGGAGTACAGTTCCACTGTGACATACACGAGGCCACCATGGGTCAGAATTGATGTGAAGATAACTGTTTGGGTTGTTTTGGTAGGGTCTGAGTTCTATAAAGTATCCATAACTGTCAACATCATTAATTACCATGTAAACTCTGTAAACAAGTTAGGAAGTTGGAAGTTGAAGTCTTTCTCATAACCTTAGATGGTCACTCTCTTTATTAAACCAACAGAAAGACAAAGGGAAAAAAAGGTGATTACTTGAGATTATGAAATATCTGAAATGAGTTCTTTACACTAGAAGGCCAAGAGTCTCAGGCAGGATGTGACCACAAGAAGACAGTACTTGTTGGGCATCCTTTGGAAATCACTGTGTTTTTGAAGTCAGGTTAAGAAAATCAGGCTTGAGTCTTAAGATGTAGTCATTGATTGGGTGCCTGCCATTTTCAGGAAATGTATTTGTAACATTTTCTCAGCTTTTAAAATAGTAAAATTTCTTTGACATGATGCTGAAGTTGGGTAGACTTCCAGGAGCAACCAAGTGCTGAGTAGCCACTGAGCACTAGTTAGTTCTATAACCATTCATGATTCCTGAGATGAATGTGGGAGTCTAACTAAGACATTTAAGTGGGTAGCAGAAGGATGCCAATGTTTGAGTGTCTTGAGTCAGTGCTAAAGTGTTGAGATTCTGGTACCAACTGGAATATGGCTGTTGTTAAGTGCTGTCGAGTCAGTTCCAACCCATAGCGACCTGTATAGGATTTCCAAGGAGCAGCTGGTGAGCTTGACCCACTAACCTTAAGGTTCAAACCAACTTTGAAGACCAGTGCATTAACCCACACTGCCACACCAGGACTCAGTTGCTGACGGTAGTATCCTTAAATGCCTGTCATTGGTCTAGAATACTAATAGAAAAGCTAAATTTGACACCTAAATTCTTTGGGTGTGCTACTAATCCACTGGGTCGAGTCCCAGATTGAGAGGGTGTGTACATTACCACCATTTACCTATCAGTTTATTCATGACGTTGCTATGAGTTGGAGCCAACTACAGGACACCTAACAATTACAGGTATGCTAATTCAGGTGTGTAAACATTTGCATGAATCAGATGCCCCTGGAGGGTTTGTACAAACACAAACTACCAACGCCAGACTTTCTGACTTAATCCACCTAAGGTGAGCCCTGAGAATAAGCATTTGATCAGATCAGCAACCCATCATGAGGATGGCTCAGGACTGGACAGTATTTTGTTTATTTATTTATTTTTTTTGTCTTTTCACACTCTTTAATGGGTGCCTTTGCATATTGTTCCTGTAGACAGTAACATGCTAGCTATTCCATAGCCCAACGCTGTCATAAATGCCAGTCTGAAAAGATTCTTGTTGTGTATGGGGTGGCCACGACTTGGGGGCCAACTTGACAGCAGTAAACAGCAATGGCAAATGATCCCAAGTGGTACTGATACTGGTGATTCATAAGGATGATTGCCACTCAATTACAAAGACTCTGTAATTACAGACAGAAATCACATCCCACCACTGACGTTTCAACTCTATCAAATAGTTTCTTCAGCTGTTCTGCCCTTTTGAACTGATCAGTTGGAACACTACATGATGTTGTTGTTAAGTGCCGTTGAGTCAGTTCCAACTCATAGCAACCTTCTATAGGGTTTCCAAGGAGCAGCTGATGAACTTGAACCTCTGACCTTGCAGTTCACACCAACCTTGCAGTCCAGCGCATTAACCCACAGTGCCACACAGCCTGAAGATCTTCCCAGATAAAATATAAAACTTCATTTCCAGCATGCGTTTCCTCAGTAGCTTAAAGAACGTCATGGTTGAGTCATACAGCTTGGGCACCTTATAATCAATTTCATTTTTGTTGTTTCTTCATTTCTGTCTGCACAGATAAGCCTGATGTGTTAGTACCAGTGCCCCACTAAGGATATGAACTGGGAAATAGGTAGAAGGTAGGGTGGTCAACTTGTCCTGCTCTGTTTTCCGAGACTGTTCCAGTTTTAGGTCCCAAGGTGGCACATACAATTTGTGCTTGACTACACGAATCGGGCTGCGAACCTTAAGGTCAGCAGTTTGAAACTACCAGCTGTTCCATGGGAGAAAGGTGAGGCTTTCTGCTCCCATAAAGATTTACAGCCTCAGAAACCCTGTACAGGGTCACTGTGAGTCAGAACCGACTCCACGGCACATAACAGCAACAACAACTAACCTAATGGCTGGAAGTTCAAATCCATCCAGAAGTGTGGTAAAGGAAAGGCCTAGCAATCCGCTTCTGTTCAGTTTATAGCCAAGAAAACCCTAGGAAGCAGTTCTACTCTGACACACACTCGATAGTTGTGGGTTTGAACCCAATTTTAAAACGGAAATTTCCCCGTCCTAGGTAATCTCTCAGCTCCAGGGTCACTGAATCACATCATGGTAGCAGGAAGGTAGCTGACCAGAGCCCACCCTTTGTTGGAAAGGACAGAGACCACTAGTAATGTCATGCATATGACTCTGCCTGCTTTCCCAGTGCTAGTATCACAGGAACAGAAAAACATCTTTCAATATGCATGAGCTCATTCAACAAAGAGAGGCCTGGACAAGCTAACCACAGGTTGGTGGTTCAAACCCATGAGATACTCCTTGGTAAGAAACCTTGTACAAGGTCACTATGAGAGTTGGAACCAGCTTGATAGCACTTAACAAAAGCAACATTTGACAAGGTTGGACTTGCTGCCTTGTAGCTGGATTCTGGATTCCTGTTTGAGGCTATTGTTAAGCTACCATGTAATTGCTTCCTGGGTACATAGGTAAGCAGACAATCCCTCATCCCAACTCACTCATTTTCTATTTTTTTTTTTTGTCTTTTCACACTCTTTAATGGGTGCCTTTGCATATTGTTCCTGTAGACAGTAACATGCTAGCTATTCCATAGCCCAACGCTGTCATAAATGCCATTCTGAAAAGATTCTCTTTCTCTGCTGATTTCCACTGCTATCCAGTCAGTTCTGACTCACAGCAACCCTGTGAGAGTAGAACTGCTCCCTGGAATTTCTGAGACTAAATCTTTTTTATGTATTTATAAAATATAGTTTATTATGGCAAAATAAACATAACAAAATCTAGCCATTTAAACCACTTTTTTTTTAGGTGTACAATTCAGTGGCATTACTTATTTCACAATGTTATGTAGTCATTCTCACTATTTGTTTCCAATACTCTTTTCATTTCCCCAAACAGAAACTCTGTACCCCATTAAACATTAATTCCCTAGCCCTCCATCCCAACCCAGCCCATGGTAACCACGAATCTACTTCTGTCTCTATACATTTCCCTATTCTAGATATAAAATTTTTTATATATAAGTTTTTATTGTGAATTGAGTGATAGTTTACATGGGAGAGCATCAGCTTTACATTCATCCTATTATATTTCATTTCATTGCAATGATTTCAATCCCCTCCATGCAGCATCATTCAACAGCATTTGCTTCCAATCCCTCTGGGTTTTTTTGGGGGAGGTGTACACTGAAGCACTCAGGAATATATACCCTGCACACCAGCTCCCCCGGCCACCAGCACACAGCCCCTCTCCTTCCTTGAGTCTAGAGTCCCCAGCCACTCCTTCTCTCCATGCTGAGATTGAATCTTAATGGGAACAGATGTCCTCATTTTTCTCCTGGAGGTCAGCTAGTGGGTTTGAACTGCCGATCTTTGGTTAACAGCCCAATGCTCAATCCACTGAATTACCAGATACTTTCTCTGCTTATTAGAGCTATTCAATATAGGTTTGAAAATCTTTTTCAAATAACCTGCTTTGTTGCCCCCAAAGTATCCTTGACCTTATTTGATTTGTTATTATTGTATTGCATTGAGTCGATTCTGACTCATAGCAAAGTATGAGTTGTTGTTAAGAGCCGTGCAGTTGGTTCCAAACCATAGTGGCCAGTATAGGGTTTATGAGGAGCAGCTGGTGAGCTAGAACTGCTGACTTTGTGGTTCAAACTGACCCTGCAGTCCAGTGCATTAATCCACAGCACCACACCAGGACTCCTCACCAGTATGAGTAGAACTGTCTCATAGGGTTTCCTAGGCTTTAATCTGTTGGAATTAAGGGATCATTTTTTTAGCATAGAAAGTTTGATATTATTTTTCTTCTAGCTCTGAAGTTTTCTGCTTCTAGCCCTCGAGGAATATGAAAGATCCAATGATGACGTTCAGTGGGAGAGTATCATTTGGACTCTGTTCCATTCTATATTTTTACCCTTTCTCTCTCCTCTTAGTTCTTCCAAGGAGTTTCCTCCTTCAATAGAAACAGCTGATGAGGGTCCCAAGTTACTGTCTTTCTGCCTGGAATAGTGGTACAAGCAGGAGAGTTACAGCTCTCTCCATTCTATTTTATATCATCTGTTGATAGGCACATTATTGTTAGGTGTCACTGAGTCTGTTCTGATCTTGCTAGCGACACCCTTTGCACAACAGAATGAACCACTGCCCAATCCTGCGCCAACCTCACAATTGCTGCTATGCTTGACCCCATTACTGCTGCTACTGTGCCAATCCATCTTGTTTGGGGTCTTCCTGCTTTTCACTGACCCTCCACTTTAACGAGCATGATGTCTTTCTCCAGGGACTGGTCCCTCCTGACAATATGTCCAAAGTATGAGAGACAAAGTCTGACCATCCTGGCTTCTAAGGAGCATTCTGGTTGTACTTCTTCTAACACAGATTTGTTTGTTCTTTAGGCAGTCCATGGTGCTTTTAATATTCTCCAACA
>NW_006408578.1:4821100-4822331 GCF_000296735.1 Chrysochloris asiatica | reverse complement strand
AAGAATACAACCTTGGTGCACACCTTTCCTGATTTTAAACCATTTAGTGTTCCCTTTTTCTGTTCTAACTGCCTCTTGGTCTATGTACAGCTTCCTCATGAGCGCAAATAAGTGTTCTAGATTACCCATTCTTCCCAATGTTACCTATAACTTGTCATGACCCACACAGTTGAAAGTCTTTGCATAGTCAATAAAACACAGGTTAACAACTTTCTGGTGTTGTCTGCTCTCAGTCAAGAGCCAGCTAACATCAGCAGTGACATCCCTAGTCCCACATGGTCATCTGAATCCTGCTTGAACCTCTAGTAATTCTTTGTTACTGTTACAACTGCTTTTAAATTACCTTTAGCAAAATTTTACTTACATGTGATATTAATGATATTGTACAATGGGTTCCGCATTTCATTGGGTCACCTTTCTATGTAATGAGTACAAATATGGATCTATTCCAATCAGTTGGACAGGTAACTGTCTTCCAAATTTCATAGCATAGATAAGTGAGTACCTCCAGTGCTGCATCAGTTGAAAGATTTCAATTAGCATTCCACAAATTCCCAGAGCTTTGTTCTTTGCCAATGCCTTCAGTGTACCTTGGACTTCTTCTTTTAGTACCATTGGTTCTTAATCATATGCTACCTCCTGAAATGGTTGAACATCAACCCTTTCTTTTTGGTACAGTGACTATATATATTTCTTCCATCTTCATTTGATGCTTTCTGCATTATTCAATATTTTGCCCAGGTTTTTGTTGTTGAGGTGGTTTATAATTTCAGGTGGGATATGTTCAAGGTCATATTTTGGTGCTCATGGACTTCTTTTAAATTTTCTTCAGTGTCAGCCTGAACTTACATATGAGCAATTGATGGTCTCTTCCACAGTGTGCCCCTGGCCTTGTCTTGGCTGATGATATGGAACTTTTCCACTGTCTCCTCCCACAATTTCATCAATTTGATTTCTGTGTATTCCATGTGGGGAGGGCCATGTGTATAGTTGTATTTGTGTTGCTTAAAAAAAAGTATTTGTAATGAATAAATCATTGGTCTTGCAAAAATTGTGTCATATGATCTCCAGAATAATTTTTATCACCAAGGTCATATTTTCCAACCACTGTTCTTTCCTCTTTGGTTTCAGCTTTTGCATTCAAATCACCTGTCATTATCAATGCATCTTGACTGCAGGATTGATCAGTTTCAGACTGAAGAAGTTAGTTGAATTCTTCAGTTTCATTATC
>NW_006408578.1:4818270-4820470 GCF_000296735.1 Chrysochloris asiatica | reverse complement strand
TGGTCCCAGGGTGCTCTGCTCCAAGATTATAAGATCGACCATTCACCCTTATTTGCTACAAAACTTCTACCTTTACAGTTGAGATAATCGCAGTTTGTCATGAAAACAATTACTCACTATTGAATCATAAAAGTCTTGTCCCCATCTCCTTTCACCAGACCTGTCTAGACAGGATGAAAACCATTCAGTGGGGACTCTACTTTCCTTCACACACTCTGAATCTAAACTCACTCTTCAAAATTTCAAGATAGATTTTTAAATGTTCTTTTTGATGATGAGTGTGATGCCATCACACCTCAATTTATCATTCCTGACATAGTAAAACATGTGATTGTCAGATTCAAATTGGCCAGCACCAGTCCATTTCAGCTCACTAATGCCTAGGAGATGAATCTTTATTTGTTCCTTTTTGGCAAAATCTAATTTTCTTAGATTCATACTTGGTACATTCTGTGTTCCAGTTATTGATGTATGTTTGCAGCTGTTTCTTCTCATTTTGAATTGCATCCCATCAACAAATGAAGGTCCAAAAAGCTTTATTCTATTCACATCGTCACAATCAACTCTACTTTGAGGAGGCATCTCTTCCCCAATTGTATTTTGAGTGTCTTCCAATCTGAAGGACTCATCTTGTGGTACTATCTGAAAATATTTTTGTGTTATTCATAATGTTTAACTATTCACTGTTCTGGTCCTGTCTGACAGTGTTAGACTGCTGTTCTTAAGGGTTTCTGTGACTAAACATTCATTAGTAATCTGCCACCCCTTCTTCCTAGGCTGTCTTAGTTTGGAAGCTCAGCTGAAATTTATCCACAATGGGTGACCCTGCTAGTATTTAAAATACCGGTGGCAGAGCTTCCAGCATCACAGCAACATGCATGCCCACAGTAAGACAAACTGACAGACAAGTGTTTGGTTAATGGGCATGACATTTAGCAAATTTTAGCCTAAGCAACAGTTTTGGAGAAGAACTGTTGTGATAAATAATGCCAGAGCATTTATACTTTCGCTGTGCCTACGTCAATGCGTATTTCTGGGTCATGCAAACAGCTAATCATTTAGTTGTTAACTGAAAGGTTGGCAGTTCGAACCAGAAGCACCTAGGAAAAAAGGCCTGGCAATCTGTTTCCAAAGATCGCAGTGTTGAAAACGCAATGTAGCACAGATATATTCTGACAAAAATGGAGTCCCCAGGAGTTGGAATCGATTGTCACAGCTGGTTTGGCTTGGTTGGTACTAACATAATTGAAACTGATGGAAGTGTTTGTGATGTAGAATTAAACCTTCTTCGCTTCCTCTCATCCAGAACAAAATATTTTTGTGTTATTCATAATGTTTAACTATTCACTGTTCTGGTCCTGTCTGACAGTGTTAGACTGCTGTTCTTAAGGTTTAGTCTATCAAGTGAGCACATTTTGTTTATTATAGGACCAGAGTTCTCCTGGTGAAGATAAGAAGTTAGAAAATATTCTAGTTGCTGTTTAAATTACCATTATGGGCTATTTTAACCTCTTTCTCTCTCCCACCCTTCCACCCACATACTCGGCAGAGGTCTAGTTCAGGCAATGCTGAAAATGTGCTATCAGCCTGCATCTCTGAAAGAGAATAAAAAAGTCTCCAAAATGTTCTCCCTGCAGCCCAGCATTTCTGTCCTTTGTGTTGGAAAGAATGGGCACCACGGTCTCAGCCTGCACAGTCTTCTGTCCTCCCACACACTTGTCAGTCTTTGTTGGTTGAGAGGGGATAATGGAAGAGGCATATTCCAAATGTGCCGTTTATGTTCTCAGAGGTTAAGGGATCTCAGCGGGGCACTTGACTTCTCTCTTCAAATACAGGGTTATGCAAGTTGCCTTGCTGAGATGAGACTATGGGCTTTGGTGACAGCAAAAGAAAATCAACAATACATGGAAGGTGTTTCCTCCAGAATTGTATACTAGGGAGACTAGTGGCCCTTAGGTACCAAACTACTCTTTTGGTTTCGTACTGTGTGGAGCTAAAATAAAGCTCTCAAAAGAAAAATGCGTTTAAATGTTGTTACTGGGTTGGAGTCCAACTTGTAAAGATCCCCACCCCCCACAACACCTCTGCTGTGCCCACTGAAATTACTAGTTGTGTTTGTTAGTCTTAAGCTTAACTAATGATCTGAAACTAGTAGTGGAGAGTAATAGGTAGATTGTTGATAGATAGATAGATAGATAGA
>NW_006408578.1:4816920-4818135 GCF_000296735.1 Chrysochloris asiatica | reverse complement strand
TAGATAGATAGATAGATAGATAGATAGATAGATAGATAGATAAACTGGACCAAAAGTTGTTCACTTCTAGAATTGGCCCTCTGTGGAGACAACCTCCTTCTGAACAGAGTAAGCAGGAAGTTACCCAGAAAAATGCATTGAATCTGACTTAAGCAAATAACACATGAGAGAAACAGAATTGTAGGACCTCCTAGGAGCCAGCGATAGAATCAGCATTGGACTGCACCATATGTTTGGCAGCTCAAACCCATTAGCCGCTCCTTAAAACCCTTTAGAGGGTCACTATGAGTCAGAACCGACTAGATGGCACTTAATAATTAGCTGAAAAGCTGGGAGTGTTAACCCACTCAGGGGTGCTTTGGAAGACAGGTCTGGAGGTCTGCTTCTGCCAAGTGACAGCCTACAAACCCTGTGGAGCAGTTCTACTCTGCAGAAATGAGTCAGTATGAGTGGGAGCCAACTGAAGGGCACCTGACAATCACAACCACTAAGCTGGAAGGCACTATGCTACACCCACAGCAATGGACTCCACCATACCTCCATTATGAAGATAGTGCAGGGCCAGGCGGGCACCGGGTCATTTCAAAAACAATGGAGATTAACCAACAATTGAAATGAAAAGAGAACTGCAGAAAGATTTCACAGGTCTTAAATGGAACTGTAGGATCAATACTGCACTGCGAACCACAAGGTCGGCAGTTCAAACCCACTAGCTGTTCCTTGGAAACCCTATATAGGGTCTCTGTGAGATGGAACCGACTCAAGGGCACTTAACAATCAAGGCACTTAACTTAATAAGCCTGTGCTTATTAACAATACAATGTGTAAGGCCCCTGAGGTACTTCCAGCACTGGTGAAATAAAATGTTCATATCCCAAGCAAAGAGTTTTTGCATCATATCTGAGCACAATCTCCCTTTCAGACCATCAGTGTGGAAATTTGTACTGGCTGACCCCTCTGTTCATCAGTTATGATGTTACAACCAAAATCCAGTCCCATCCAGCTCTCTAGCCATGGTGGTCAAACTCATGTACCATCTGGGTTCTTCTGAGAAAGCTGCTTCAAGGAGCCCAAGGAGAGCTGAACCACACTAGGCTCACTCCAAACTGAAAAGACCAATGCCTAACTGGCCAGGTTCTTACCAGAAAGGAATCAGATAATGTGTGTATAGGGCTGATACTTGTTAAGCACTTCCTATTAGCCATTATATTGATG
>NW_006408578.1:4810168-4816265 GCF_000296735.1 Chrysochloris asiatica | reverse complement strand
GAACTGACTCCATGGCACTTAGCAACAACATTGGCCATTTACTCTTCTACTTTCATTCTGTTGTATATGAGATCACTAAGATTTGAGAGTGTTTAGACTACCCTCAACCCATAGTGAGATCGCATATACAACGGAATGAAACTCTGCGTGATCCAGCATAATTGCTATGGTTAGTTCCAGGTTGAACCGTCGTGATTCAGAGTTTTTGTTGCTGGTTTTTGGAAGCAGATTGCCAGGCCTTTCTTTCTTTCTTCTTCTTTCTGACAATCTAAGACTAGAAGTTCTGCTAAAACCTGCTTGGCATTACAGCCACATGCATGCCTCCAGTGATTAGCAGATGGTGGCTGTGTATGAAGGTACCTTGGCTAGTAATCAAACCCGGATCACCTACATGAGTTACGAGAATTCTACCACTGTACCACCAGTGCCCCGTAAGTGTTTAGCCTATATTCAAATATTTATCTTCACAGAAATTACAATGGTTCAAGCACAATTTTTATCACCACTTTACAGATGAGGAAATGGGGCACTCGTTCCAGACATTAGTTTATTCAAAGTTGGCTCTATTACTAATAGATAGAGGTCTGCAAATTTAAACCCCAGATTTGGAAGGTCTTATATATAATCAAAATGACATCTCTGCTCTTTTAATATTTTAAAGGTCTTTTGTAGTACTTCATTTAATGGAATATGTCATTTGATTTCTTGGCTGCTAATTCCATATGAGGAGTCCTGGTGTGGTGCTGTGGGTTAATGTGCTGGACTGCAAGGTCAGTTTGAATTGAACGTTTTGGGGTTCACATTTACCAGTCACTCCTTGGAAAGCCTACAGTGGTGGTGGTGGTGGTTATGTGCCATGGAGTCGGTTATGACTCATAGCGACCCTGCATAGGGTTTCTCAGGCTGTACATTTTCACGGGAGAAGAAAGCCTCATCTTTGTCCCATGGAATCATTGGTAGTTTCAAGTTGATGACCATGAGATTAGCAGCCCGATTTGTAACAACCACACACACTACCAGAGCTCCTTGGAAACTCGATACTGGGTCACTATGAGTCAGAACCAACTTGATGGCACTAAACAACAACAATACATAAACCAAGCCTTAGCTCAATGACTGCCATATGGTTGCACATGACAAACTACAACTCCCTGTCAATATCAATATTAAGAGTTTGGGAGTCATGAAGACCTGAGTTGCAAGGTAGAGAAAGATAGGTCTGCAGGTTCTGTGTTTTCTCTTTATGTGTCTTGGTTGATTTTACTAGATGACTGAATGAGTGAAGGCATTAAGGAGGGAGGAATTGGTCTGTGCTTGGGGTGTGTCAAGAGGCAGCACTACCAGACATCCACGCTGACTCCTTTTCCCATCTCCACTGATGTATTTGGTTGAAATGAGACGTTCCTATACTAACCAGTGTGTGAGACCATATCTCTAAATTACCACAAGGAATGATAGCCATATTTTCCCCTCATTTTTCATGAATGATATTTGTCTTAGGCTGGGTTCTCTAGAAAAGCAAAACCAGGGAAAATTACATGTGCATATATATAAAGGGAGGTTTATAAAAAGAAAATGAGTTATACAGTTGTTGCTGTTGTTAGATGCCATCGAGTCAGTACCGACTCATAGCAACCTTATGCACAACAGAACAAAACATTGCCCAATCCTGGGCCAACCGCACAATTGTTGTGCTTGAGCCCATTCCATCTCACTTTTGCCATTCCATCTCACTGGGGGTCTTCCTCTTTTTCTCTGAAACGACACATTACCAAACATGATATCCTTCTCCAGTGACTGTTCCCTCCTGACAGTATGTCTGAAGTATGAGAGAGGAAGTTTGGCCATCCTGGCCTCCAAGGACACTCTGGCTGCACTTCCTCCAACACAGATCTGTTGGTTCTTTTGGCAGCCCGTTCAATTTCAATATTCTCCAACACTAGAACTCAAAAGCATCAATTCTACAGTCTTCCTTATTCACTGTCCAGGTTTCACATGCATATGAGGTTACTGAAAATACCATGGCTTGGGTCAGGTGCGCCATAGTCCAAGCTGACATCTTTGCTCTTCAACACTTTAAAAATGTCTTGTGCTGAAGACTTGCCTAAGGCAATACGTCATTTGATTTCTTGACTGCTGCTCCCATGAGTGTTGATAGTTGATCCAAGCAGAATGAAGTCCTTGACAAGCTTATTTTACAGTCCAATTAGTTCTATGTCCCAACAGTGCCTGTAACAGACCCTTAGTACTTTGGTTGGATCAAATGAAAGGGAGAAAGCAAATCAGCTCTCTGAGTGATCACTGATGCTGAGTGTATTTGAGTGAATCTGAGCCAATCTCTAATTGGCTTAAAGCAAACATTCACATTTTCTTCATTAAGATGTCAGTACAAGAGGTATAATAACACATTGCTCTGTCAATTCAAGGAGAGTCTTTGACTCCCTCATTTTAGGCAAAGAATATTAACTCGAAAAGGTGTTATCTTGTTTGGAATGTTTTTCTTTCTTTTTTTTTTTCTTGTCATTCCTGCTGTATAGCCCTGAATCAGTTCTTGTCATTCATTAATGTTTGATTGCATATTTTATCAAGGAAGTTGTCTTTTTGGAAACGAGCTTGGTAGAGTGGATTCTATTAGAAAATGCCAGCCTTTGAAAAGTTTAAAATCGAGTCCTCCTTAAATCACAGTCGAGCCTGATTCCTTGGAAGTTTATTTGAAGGGTCTACTTCAGTGCACTCCTGGTGTGGTGCTGTGGGTTAATGCGCTGGACTGCAAAGTTGGTTTGAACCACAAAGTTGGCAGTTCAAGCTCACCAGCTGCCCCTTGGAATCCCTATACAGGTTGCTATGAGTCAGAACCGACTCGACGGCACTTAACAACAACAATAACATCAGTGCACATAGATGGGTGCATACGTACATGCTCTTTCCCTAATCTTCTTCTTTGCATACTTAAGTGCATTAAGTCTTCCCTTCTGAGTACCTCAGAGCCTCGTAGCACCATCCTTATAGTTTTGTTTCTGTCTAGGAGTAAACAAACCATCACACACATCCATTTCATGATAGGGATCCTTGGACTTATGAGAGCTGAAAAGTTGACTTTATCCGCTTATAAAAGATCTTTACCAGAGTGGTTTTTTTGCTTGTTTGATCAGCTCTTTCTAGAAAATGATTGTTAAGATCACTACATGAGGAAAGTAGTTAATCTTCACAATCTGGAAATAAAATGATCATTTGACAATAATATAATAGTGATCATCTTTTGGAGTACCCAGGTGATAGAAATAGTTAACAAGCTTGGTTGCTAATCTAAAGGTTGGAGGCTTGAATCTATCTAGAAGCACATTGGAAGAAAGACCTGGGGGACCTGCTCCTGAACGTTCAAACATTGGACACCTTCTGGAGCACAGTTCCACTCTGACACACATGTGGTCACCATGAGTTGGGGTCAATGCAATAGCATCTATTTTGTCTTGTTTTTTTTTTTTTTAAATCATCTACAATGAATGAAGTTTGGCATGTGTAGAAGAAATTTAAGAGCCTATCTGTAAATATGGGAGTCCTGGTGTGGCGCTGTGGGTTAATGCACCAGACTGCAAAGCTGTTTGAATTGCAAGGCTGGTGGTTCAAGCTCACCAGCTGCTCCTCAGAAACCCTATGCAGGTTTGCTATGGGTTGGAACCAACACCTCTGTAAATATGTGGTTGAAGCATTATGAAAAAACGCAAATCCACTCAATCCAGGGATTAATCAAAGCAATGTGATGGTATCTAAGAAAGTAGAGACCTAATAAAGAAGGAAGACTTCCATACAGAAAGAACAATCATAGTTGTTTGAGTCCATTGTTGCTGCCACTGTGTCAGTCCATCTGACTAAGGGCCTTCCTCTTTTCCACTGTTTATTTATTACTGTTCAAAAGAGCAAGTGGACCATGAAGTATCAGTGTGTGAGTCAAGTACCTAATATTAGGTAATTACGCATTTACCTGTCCCAGTCAAAAAAAAAAAAAAAAAAAGACTTCAAAACTCTTTCCTGTGATCGATTTCCTAATTATCTCAGAAATGACTTTTAGAGTTGCTTTGTTTCAATTGTATCCCAAGGAAAAATTATATTTACTTTATAAATCCCCTACATTTCTTTAGCTCCATAGTAGATGCCCCTCCAATCACCCATCTATCATGCCGTGTATCATGGAAGTAATTAGATCTTCATACAAGTTCCCACATTCTGAATTTAGCTCATGCAGTCATCCACATGTTTCACATGTTTCTCTCTCCCCTGTATTTCCTGTAAACTGGCTTTAGATTCCAATTCAGCTCTTTCGTCAAGAACACTTAATGGGTGGTCAGATTTTATCTACATAATAAGCTTGTTTCCCTTTTAGTGTTGCCAAGATTGATCAATGAGTTTAGGTGTTGTCAGCCTAATCCATCCATTCACCACTTCATTACTGGTGGAACTACGGTTATTTTATAGTTCTCTCATCTTTTCTGCATTTGTAGTGGGAAATCTTTTGTAAAGAAAAAGCTTCCCTCATCAAACATGCGGTTGCCCTGAAACACAGTTTACATGCGAAAAGAAAGACTCCACAATTGATTATTTGCTTTAGTTTACCAATTTTCATAAGGATGAGTTGGTGGCAAATATGTTTTTTATTACCATTTTGAAAAGATGGGTTTTTAAGTATACAATGTGTTGAAACACATTGTAGTAATTATTCTTTCGGTTGCTCAAATTGTGCTATCTTTCACTAGCAGGTTTCACTACCATTCATTGTGTCCTTGTATAGGGTTTCCAAGACTTTAATCTTTGCAGGAGCAGACAGCCTTATCTTTTCCCTCGGAGTGATTGGTGGGTTTGAACTGTTGACCTTGTGGTTAGCTGCTCAACACCTGTTAGCTCCTGTGTCTTTTGAAATGGCTCCAGTAGTCTTCATAGCTTCTTTGTCTTCTGCTCCAAGTGTACATTTCCCACCTTAAACTTGGAATTAACCATCTCTCCAAGAAACCCTCAGGCCTTTTTGTGGAAATGGTATTTAGAAGTCACAGTCTGGATGCTAGGTATACACATTGCTACTGAGTCTTCAGTGCTTCATTGAACAAAGCTAGAAATATATAAAGGTATTATTTTTTATCAAAGAGTTATACTAAAATATAAGTAGTCCAGGACTATTTGAGTTACAATGAACCACACTTAACAACCACCCAGTTATTTTTCTTTGTTTGTTTGGTTTTTGGTACATCTAATTGTTTAGTAATAAGGAGCTCTGGTAGCGTAGTGGTTACGAATCAGGCTGCTAACCTCAGGGTCAGCAGTTCAAAACTACCACAGGGGAAAGATGAGGCTTTCTGCTCCTGTAAAGATTTACATCCTCGGAAACCCTGTGCAGGGTCACAATGAGTCAGAACTGACTCCAAGGCACATAACAACAACAACAACAACAATTGTTAGTAATAAGGAGCCATGGTTGTGTAGTGGGTTATGATCTGGGCTGCTAACCACAGGTCAGCAGTTTGAATCTACCAGTTGCTCCATTGAAGAAAGATGAGGCTTTCTGCTTCCGTAAAGAAGCACAGCCTTTTAAAGGGTCATTGTGAATCAGAAGTGATTGGATGGCACACCGCCATTACCACCACCGTAAGTAACAGGTAACACATGCAGTCTTGGCAATGTGTAATATGCTGATGTTATCATTCACACAAAGAGGCAAAGTCAATGCCTGGTTTTAAAGCATTTAAAGAAAGAATCATGCTACTGCCTGGAAGAACATTCAAACAGATTCTTCTACAGAAGTAACTCCAAGGCCTAGATGATGACTGTGTTGTTCAAACATTGATTCTTAAATTGTTTCACCTCAGAAGAAGATGCACCTACTGCCTTGAAAAGAACATTTTAGAAGAGTGTTTCTTTCCAGATTCTGCTGCTACTTGATGCTGCTTCCCCAAAACATCATCCTCCAGTGGTGGTGGTAGTTGTGTACCATCGAGTGACCCTGTATAGAGTTTCCAAGGCTATACATCTTTACAGGAACAGAAAGCTTCATCTTTCTCCAATGGAGTGACTGGGAATACTGGCTCATTATCCACTACACTACCAGGGC
>NW_006408578.1:4807984-4810028 GCF_000296735.1 Chrysochloris asiatica | reverse complement strand
ACTTCCGCCAGGGCTCCTTGAGTGGTGGTGGTGGTGGTTGTGTGCTGTGAAGTCGGTTCCTACTCATAGCGACCCTGGATAGGGTTTCTGAGGCTGTAAATCTTTATAGGAGCCGAAAGCCTCATCTTTCTCCTGTGGATTATCTGGTAGTTTCGAACTGCTGACCCTGAGGTTAGCAGCCCAGTTCATCACCACTACACTACCAGAGCCCTTCGGGCTCCTTGAGGAGATGATCTAAATCAAGGTGTGAAGGTAGTGTACCTACCTCCCAATACAACAGCTATGATTCAGTCTATGGAGCAAGGTACAATTAACACCCTCAAAGCATACTACCTGTGCACTACATTTGCTCAGACAATAGTTGCAACAGATGGAAGTACAGTAACATTATGTGATTTCTGGAAGAATTATAAACCTCTTTAGTGTATTTGGAACTTCACATCTTTCTGGAAGGAAGCAATGGGAAAATGCATGCAGGGGTATGGAATAAATTGCTGAGTTATGTGAAAATGCTCCAAGCATTTGATTAGCATTATATGGTAGATGAGATTAATAGAAAAATTGTCCTTATGGTATCAACACTGAATTTAGAACTTGATATCACTGATGTGGGACAGCTCATAGATCACAAAGAATGGGAATTGACAGGTCAAGATTTAATACATGTCAAGAAAATACATGTTGAAAAAGTAAGAAAGAATTAGGAACAGAAAAAAGACACATTGTCAGATTTTACAGTGAAAGAATGAGCTGAATTGTTTTCTAAACCAAACCCAGGGATTTTGACCCAAACACTGATTGTTGTTGTTGTTAAGTGCTGTTGAGTTGGCTCTGACTCATAACGACCCTGTGTAGGATTTCTAAGGAGCAGATGGAAGGTTTGGACTGCCGACCTTGTGGCTCATAGTCCACTGCTGATCTAACTGCACCACACTAGGAGTCCAAACACTGATTGTTTTTGCTTAAACTGATAGGCAGGTTCCCTAAAATGCATGAAGAAAAAAAGAAAAGGGCCATATAGAAAACTCTGAATAATTTTCTGCTTAGGCACACCATCCCCATTCTCAAGAATAATACAGGTGATCCGGAACCTTCCACAAGTAGAGATATGACCACAACTCTTCACTGGAGTTAATTTTTATGATTTGTATATTTTGTATGTATATATGTATTCAATTGTCGTGTTGCCAACCCTCAAAGACAAAAAACACACACATATTTATACAGATTCTGATAATAAAAGGCAATGATAATGGGGAGAAATACAGAAACGTTTGACTTATACCACAATGAGCTATGACGGATTTGTTAGAACAGAATTCTATTGTAAGTTAGGGGCTACCTGTATCTATTAGTAATATTTGATTATGATAGCTTGGATTTACTTTGAAATATCCTAACTCTCTTCGTTTCTGGTCCTGTAACATGAACGCCATAAATGGGTCACAGAAATATATTTTCTCATGGTTCTAAAAGCTAAAGGTCTAAATCAGATCTCAGCTGTGTAAGTAACTAAGGCATTCTGGGCTTCCTTAGCGATTCTGTTTGCCCTGCCTTTGTGTCTGTGTTTGATCTGTTCTTTATATAATCCAAAAGTGATCAGGTTTATGACAAATACTAAACTGATGAGGAGTCCTGATGTGGTGCTATAGGATAAGCACTGGACTGCAAGGTCGGTTTGAACAGCACTGCAAGATCTGTGGTTCAAACTCACCAGCATGTAACAACAACAACAAACAGATACGGACTCACGAACATACTCTAAAACCCTGTTTCTAAACAGGATTACATTAATAGGTACAGACCGTAGGATGCCAACACATAATTTGGGGGACAATAATTTCTATCTGTTAAAGTTACGTGTTGTTGTTAGGCACTGAATCTATTTTGACTCAAAGTAACTCCATATGAGAGAGCACAAGTGTCCCACAGAGTTTTCTAGGCTGTAATCACCTAAGTCTTTATCCTACAGAGCCCCCCTCATTGTTGCTAAGTGTCATCAAGTCAATTCTGACTCATAACAACCCTGTATAGGGTTTCCAAG
>NW_006408578.1:4801954-4807539 GCF_000296735.1 Chrysochloris asiatica | reverse complement strand
GGTACATTTTGCAAGCCAGCTGCCTGCCTGCAGGACAATGCTTTTCTCAGTCCCTAGGCCATAGTCTGCTGCTCTGTCTCTCTGGGCCATCACCTTTGCCACCATCTCTGTTGTCACCACTTTTCTGGTTAGGATCCCTCACTCCTCTTATACTCTTCCCTCTTGGTTGTCCTAGGGTCCTCTGTTCCTGAAATAGAAGATTACATACTCCCCACTTTTAATTACACCTCTTCTACATTTACAGTTGTGAAAACACAATTAGTCCTGATAACACTCACAATTGAATCATAAACTCCTATCCCCATCATCCTCATCCCCTTCCACCAGACCCATCTGGACAAGAGGAAAACTATTCAGTGGGCATTCTATCTTACCCATGTCGTTCTGACATTAAGCACACCCATGAAAGCTTATAAGCCAGCCACTTTGTACCTTTATAACCCCAGTTTTTATAGCCAAATCTTAGTTGTCCATCTCTATCAACCCAGTGCACTGAGGAAGGCAAACTTGATCCTTAGGATTTTCTTTTAAATACACTCACCCTACCAAAAAAGTTAAAAAAAAGAAATAGGAGAATGAAAAACAAAAGAAACTGGAAAATGTTAAAGGTAGATACGGGAGATGGATGCATGGGAGTTTATCAGATATACTATGAACTCTACTTTGACTGAACTCCTGGTGTGGCACTGTAGGATCAACACGGGACTGTGAACCACAAAGTTGGCAGTTCAAACCCACCAACTGTTCCTCCAAAACCCTAAACAGGGTCACTAAGAGTCAGAACCATCTCAACAGCACTTAACAGCAAATACTTTAGCTGAATGTTTAAAAATCCCAAGGAAAAAAGTTTTATAATAAAATGCTATCACACACACACCTTTTTCCTCTGATTTCATGTATATAGAGTGTCCTCTTAATGACTTTACTTGCCAAATATCTTGATACAAAAAAAAGAAAGAAAGAAAAGGACAGGAAATTTCAGTCCCAAGAAAGGAGAATCTCTTACCACACATTAATGAATTGGAAGCCTGGTTTCTTTCAGTCTGGTGACTTTGATATTTCGACTCCCCACTCCCTATGTCATCCAGATGCCTCTGTGGTTCTTCATCATCCTGGTCCTTCACAGCCTCAAGAGGGACAGGGACCAAATCTTTGTATCCTCAGGGACTGGCACATAGCACATCACTCATCTCACCACTGGGGTTGTGGAGTTTTTCTAGGACCATTTTTCTTCCTCTTAACATTAGATTTATTTCTTAAGGTAAAGTCAGTTTATGTCAGAGATGAAAGAAGTAAAACACACTTGCTAAGAATGCAGAGTGTCACGGTGTGGGACACCAGGTATGCAGACATAAATACTTTCCTAGTACATCGAGTGCCCTCCAGGAGATACATTTTAGTGGGCGAGAAAGACATGTAAGGAAATAAGTGCATGCAGAGCCTTTATGTAGCTCAGAAGTTAGCTGAAAAAGAGTGCTAATGCAGGTAAGAACTAGTATTACATTAGCTCTTCATGTAAAGGAGATTTTGAAACACAAGGAAGTACCAGTCAGTTGTGAGGAAGCATAGAACAGGAAACTTAGAGAGAAGAGGTAGCCTGTGAATTGAGCCTCTAACCCCAAGTAGGAGATCCTTTTGAGTTACGGTGTTGGAGGAAAATATTGAAAGTGCCATGGGCTGCCATGTTGGAAGATCTGTGTTGGAAGCAGTGCAGCCAGAGTGCTCCTTGGAGGCCAGGATGGCCAAACTTCGTCTCTCATACTTCGGACATATTGTCGGGAGGGACCAGTTGCTGGAGAAGGATATCATGTTTGGTAAGGTGGAGAGTCAGGGAAAAAGAGGAAGACCCCCAGCGAGATGGATTGACAAAATGGCAGCATCAATGGACTCAAGCGTGGCAACAATTGTGAGGTTGGCCCAGGACCAGGCAGTGTTTCGTTCTGTTGTACATAGGGCCTCTATGAGTAGGTACTGACTCAATGACTCCTAACAACCAGGAGATCACCCAGGGTCCTGGTGTGGTGCTGTGAGATAAGCACTGGACTGCTAACAACAGGGTCAGCAGATCAAGTCTACCAGCTGCTCCTTGGAACCCTCACAGGTCACTGTATGTTGGAACTGACTCAACAACAACAATAAACAGGAGTTTCCCAGACATTGAAGAGGTTTGGAATCAAGGGGAGAGAAAGGAGACGTTCTGAGTACAGGTCCAAAGGCAGAGAAGTGGCAAATGGCGGAGAAGGGTACAAGCTCACTATCCGACCCTTTACTAAAAAGGTTGCTGACCTCTACTTTAGAACAAGCTCCCAGGTAACACTAACATTGATAGGTGCTGGTCACAGTTTAGGTAGCAAGTTGTTGTTGTTATGTGCCTGGCAGCTTGATAGAAATTCAGAATTTTAGGTTCATCGTAACCAACTTCATCAGAATCTGCATTTAAGCAAGATGCCCAAGTGGTTTATAGGCTCCTTAAAGTTTGATGAGCAATGTTATTCTAAAGTAGAGGTCAGCAAACTTTTTGTGTAAAGGATTGGATAGTGAGCATTTTAGGCTTTGCGGGCCAACTGTTTTCTGTCGTAGCTACTCAGTTGTAGTGGGAAAAGAACTTCAGAGAATTCATAAACAAATGAGACGGCAGTGTGCCAATACAGTGTAGATTCTAAAGGTAGGTGGAGCCTGGATTTGGCTTACGGTCACAGAGGCACAGATCTGCTTTGCTGTTCAAAGCAGAAGACTAAGTCCCTTGCCTTCTCTGCCATTGGGTATCAAGGGTCCAGAGAAATTCTGAATCTCAGGGTTTGTCCTTCTAGACTGGGCTCCTGAGGGTTGAGATTATGAGGAGAGCGGACCTCACTTCTGGACACAAGTTCACTGAGATGCGAAGGTTTGTTAACATCATCACAATTTAAACTTTCAGAACAGTTTTTAAAGGCCAAATGACTGCCAAGCATTTCTTTCTTTCTTCTTCAGAACAGGGCTCACATTATAGTCACTGTGTGATTCACGTCTATTTTCAAGTGATTCCGTGCCTGTGCCTTTGAACTTGAGATCTCCTAACTGGTTGACAAGGAGCTCTGGTAGCGTAGTGGTTACGAATCATGCTGCAAACCTTAAGGTCCAGTTGTTCCGCAGGAGAAAGATGAGGCTTTCTGCTCCTGTAAAGATTTACAGCCTTGGAAACCCTGTACAGGGTCACTATGAGTCAGAACCGACTCCAGGGCACATCACCACCACCACCAACTGGTTGCCGACATAAGGCTTTCCCTATACACCTAGTCCCTGCTGAATCACACACCCAACCACATCACTTTTAGTTGTGATAATTTGGCAATCAAACACATGCCCAAATATAGTTATCAAACTGAGAGGATTTCTCAATAAAATATAATTAAGAGCAAATTCAGTAGGCGTTTACCTTAAAACATTGCTGTTGTTAAGTGCATTCCAACTCATAGCCACCCTGTATAGGGTTTCCAAGAGCACCTGGTGAGTTTGAACCATGGATCTTGTGATAGAAACCGACCTTGCAGTCCAGTGTTTATCCTACAGTGTCACACCAGGACTCCTCTTGAAACATAACCTGTATAATAATAACACTGATTTCCACCTACCCTGTTCCAAAATCCTTACAACTTTACTGTAAAATAAGAAGACCCCTTGAATGACTTAATGAGCACTTTGCTTATTTCAGCTTGTCTTTAGGAGGTTTGGAGTTGGGAACGCCCCTCTCTTTTTTAAAACAGAGGATTAGAATTCAATCAGATTTGGTTGATGAAGATTTAAAATCCACTGTTATTCAAATGCTTTTATTCTTGGCAAGTAAGAACTTCCTGGTTCTGTGAAGAAGTAGGGAAAAAAAAAAAAAAAAAAAAAAGCTTATATAAGAACCAAGCTTAAAGGGCACTTTGGACACCAAATAACTCTCAAAAAAAAATTTAGATGGGTTAACTCCAAATAACTCAGAAACATAAGGATTGAATTCCCAGAGACTTTACACATGGACTTTATACTTAATGTGTTCAAAAGAGTTTATTTCTCATACTGACTCCAGTGGGTTGGTGTTTGCCAAGTGCCCTGGCTCAGAGCCAGGAACGGGTGTGTTCATCCAGCCACTAACTTGGGCACCTTAGTATCTATCTTCTTGTTGTGGAGTGTATTTGAGTCAGTTCCAACTCATAGTGACCCTGTACAGAGTTTCCAGGGAGCAGCTCGTGGGTTTGAACTGCTGACCTTGTGGTTAGTAATCCAGTGGTTATCCGACAGCTCCACACCAGAACCCAGTAGTATCTATCTAGTCACAAGTTGGTGACTTTCATAAACAGAAACTTATTTTCTCCCAGTTGTTGCTAAGTACCATTGAGTTAGTTCTGACTCATAGGGACCCTGTATAGGGTTTTTGAGGAGTTGCTGGTGGGTTTGAAACACTGACCTTGTAGTTTAAACCAACTGCTTTATCCTGAAATGCCACACCAGGACTCCTGTTAAGACTGGAAGTACAAATTCAGGGTGTCTGACTCCAGGGGAAGGTTTTCTCTCTCTCTGCTCACTCTAGGGATAGATAGATCCTTGTCTCTCTTGAGTTTCTGTTCAGGGACAATCTTCCTGTGTAATCCATCCTCTCTTTTCCCCATCTCTGCTGGTTTAATCTGCTCCTTTTTGATCTCAAAAGAGATTGACTCAAACTACACCCTCTACTAAGGCTTCCTCATTAACATAACAAAGAAACCCATTCCCAAAGGGATTCTAACCACCTTAACTGTTGTTAAATGCCATTGAGTGGGTGTCAACTCCTAGAGACTCTGTATAGGGTGTCCTAGGAGAGGCTGGTGAGTTGTAGTTGGCGGTTCACCCTTGCAGCACCACATCAGAACACCAACCATAAGTATGTTGTTTTTTTGTTGAGTCAATTCTTACTCACAGTGACTTTGTATAGGGTTTTTTGAAGAGCGGCTGGTGACCTTGCACTTCATACTTACAGGAAAACCAAAACCACTGCTCAAGTTAATTCCTATTCAGAGCCACCCTATAGGACAGAGTAGAACTGCCCTTTAGGGTTTCCAAGACTAAAACGAGCTATAAATCTTTTCAGCTTCATCTTTCTCCCAATGAGCGGCTGGTGGGTTTGAACCACTGACCTTGCAGTTAGCAGTCCCACAGTGCCAGCAGGGCTCTTACAGGTAGAGGGGTTAGGATTTAAAGCACATATGTTGGGGGACACACTTCAATCTATAACACTTGTGATATGTACTTTAGCAAGTCACTTAAATTTACCACCTCTGAGACCCATTCTTTCTCCAAAAGTAGAGTTTGGTGGATTTTTCCCAGGTCACCCAAAAGGACATGGCAGAGTCAAGAGTCAACTCCAGCCTTCTGATCTCAAATCCAGGACTTTTTTTCACTATTTTGTACGACCTTTATGAAGAAAAAACAGCCATTTATTGTCTTGTTCTTGAAAGGACCCTAGCTGGGACCGACAGTTTGCCCTCAACTACTCGTAGTGGTTACGAATTTGGCTGTGAACCTCAGGGTCAGCAGTTTGAAACTACCAGCTGTTCCGCGGGAGAAAGATGAGGCTTTCTGCTCCC
>NW_006408578.1:4788375-4801789 GCF_000296735.1 Chrysochloris asiatica | reverse complement strand
TGGTACCGTTGTGAGTCACAATTGACTTGAAACAATAGGTTTGGTTTTTCTTGAAAAAGCAGCAACTAAAATTGCTCACTCCCATTTGCCCTAGAGCCCTAAGCCTCAGGGTTGTATCGTTCTGTTCTGTTCTGTGTTGGTACTAACATTGGTAGGCAAGGGTTGAGTGGTGAGCCAAAGCCACAGGTGTGCAGGTGGAATTCAGCCTGGTAATGTGGTGATTGCCCCAAGGATTTTACAGTGGCCCCTAAGAACTCAATCCCTTCAGTTCTCATAGCCTGTTAAGCACCTCAGCCTCATTAAGTTGTCTTGTTCCCTTGTTGTCATCCCTGGGTGCTGAAAGGCTTATCTAAAGATGGAGGAGGTGGATGAGAAGGCATGAGACAGATTCAGAGACAGTGTTGTCATTGGACTCACTTGGAACGTATAGTTCAATGCAATCAATCTTGCAGCCATTTAAAACCTCACCAACGTCTCTCCTTACATGTACAGCCCTGAGGTTGCAGGGGGAATGGCCCAGAGTCATTAGCAGCCTGGAGATGCCTCGCCACAGATCATGGGTTCCGTATTTTTAGCATGGTACTTGCTTGCAGTCATGTTTTTATAAGCAGATTACCTTTGCTCAAGTGCAGCGGGGGTGACAGAGGCCATGACTGGAGGCAAAGGAGAGTTTAATAGGTAGCTGTGGCTAAGCATCAAAGCAAGGAAATCAGAACTGTTGAGTTAGATCCCAGGCAGTTACGGCAGACCAATGGGAGAGGAGAGAACTGCGAGATGCTTAAACTCCAGAAGCCAAGAGCCTGGGTCTGTTTTGCCCAGTTGAAAGTGGAAAACGAGAAAGTGGGTGGAACAGAGAACAAAGTCATGTCCCAAGGCCAGTCCACTAATTTAAATGGGACTCCAGGCAACTGTTGGAGTCCTGGTGTGATGTTGTGGGTTAATATGCTAGACTGCAAAGCCATTTGAACTGCAAGGCCAGTGGTTCAAACTCACCAGTTACTCCTCGGAAACCCTATGATGGGGTTGCTATGGGTCGGAACTGACTTAACAGCAATTAACAACAACCAGGCAACTGTTGACTTGGGAGCCAGCTGGGCTCCTTCCTACTCTCCCCCACACCTCCACCCCAACAGCAGCTTCCTTCAGGTTCCAGGAATCCACATGAAGCCTCAAATCTTCTTTTTATTCTTTCCTGGTTCCTGGGTTTCTTCAAACCTTATCTGCAATCTGTCCATTGCCAGAGACCTAACACAAGTCAGGGTCAACCACCACACCTAATAACAATGGCAGCTGCTAACTTTGAGGGGGTCATTGTGGTTCTGTAGAGGAGCTGTAATGGTGCAGTGGTTAAGTGCCAACTTGGAACTTGAAAGTCAGTAATTGGAACCTATCAGCTGCTCCTGCTAGCCAGTCCATGGAGAAAGACATGCAATCAGCTTCCGTAAAGATTTACAGCCTTGGAAACCATGCGGGGCAGTTCTACTCTGTGTAATAGGGTCAGTAGACTTTCACTCTCCCTAGAGTCCTGGTGTGGCACTGTGGGTTCATGCACCAAACTGCAAAGTCATTTGAACTGCAAGGTTAGCAGTTCAAGCTCAACAGTCACTCCTTGGAAACCCTATACAGGGTCACTATGGGTCGGAACTGATTCGATGACTTTTAACAACAACAATTCTATTTCAGCCAGTACACCTCAATGCACTCATCTCTCAGTGGAGGCTTGCATGTTACTATGATGTAAAACAGGTTCCAGTGGCTCTTCCAGACTAACAGGGACTGGTGGTGGTGGTTATGTGTCGTGGAGTCGGTTCCGACTCACAGCGACCCTGTACAGGGTTTCCGAGGCTGTAAATCTTTTCGAGAGCAGAAAGCCTCATCGTTCTCCCATGGAACAGCTGGTAGTTTCGAACTGCTGACCCTGAGGTTAGCAGCCTGACTCATAACCATTATGCTACCAGAGCTCCTAAGAGGGACTAAGAATATTCAAATTCCAAATATCAGCCAATGAAAATCCCATAGATTACAAGGGTGTACTTTGCAGCTGGAGTCCTAGTGTGGCACTGTAGGATAAGCACTGGACCTCAAGGTCAGTGGTTCAAATCCACCAGCCACTCCTCAGAAATCCATACTGGGTTGCTATGTGGCAGAATCAACTCAACAGCACTTAACAACAACAACAACTTTGCAGCCAATCATGAGGATGGTGCAGATTTTTTATTCGGCTATTCACTGGTCATAAACATTACTGAGTATTCAGTGTTTACAGTGTCGTATTTAGTCCTCACAAGAGCATTCTGAAGCAGATAATCCCATTGTTCAGATGGTAAAACCAAGGAATGGAAAAGCGTCAGGATTTGAAACTAGGTAGTCTGACTCTAAAACCCCATTCTAAGACCGCACTTCTTCCCCAAACCCTGGGTGATGAAGCTGGTCCTCCATGACAGTTCTTCCTCTCTCACATGGTACCTCCCTCTACCCGAATTGTAGCTAGAATGTTGTTCTGCACATAGTCATTGATTTGAGTGAATCTATTTTGAACAGATATTCATGGAGGCCACTTTATCCTCAATATACCGTGCTAAGCTAGAATGCAAAAGAGTGGTTGTTGTTGTTGTTGCTAAGTGCCGTCGAGTCAATTCCGACCCATAGCGAGCCTGTATAGGGTTTCCAAGGAGCAGCTGATGAGCTTGCAGTTCAAACGGTTTTGCAGTCTGATGCATTAGCCCACAGCACCACACCAGGACTCCAAAAGATTAACAGGACATATTTATTGAATACTTTTTGTTGTTGTTAAATGCTGTCTAGTTGATTCTGACCCATAGTGACCCTGTATAGGGTTTCTGAGGAGCAGCTGGTGAGCTTGAACTGCCAACCTTGCTTTGCAGTCTGATGCATTAACCCACTTACTATGTGCCAAATTCACCATGTACTTTATATACTTAGTGCATTTAAACCTTACAGATCTCCAGAAGTGGGAATTAGACATAAAACGGGAGAGACTGAAGATACAAAAGAAAGGAGCTACAGGATAATACCCTGGATTGCAAGATCGGTTTAAACCCCAGAGTTGATGGTTCAAACCCACCAGCCACTCCTCGGAAACCCTATCCGGGGTCACTATGGGTGGGTCAGAGTGGACTTGGTGGTACTTAACAATAGAGACTATGATAACAAGAAGAGAATTCCTGCCTCCCAGAGGTGGCAGAATAGACGGCAGAGTCTGCAATTGACAGCTCAGATTCACATAGTGATTTGTGTGTGTTTCATGTAGAAATTGGCCTCCTAGGCATAACCTCATTCTATGAAGAGAACGATAAAAACAAATACTAACAAATGTCTTTTTGTTATTGTGGAAGGAACTGTTTTCATGTGCTTAACATCAATTTAGGAGCAAAATACAATATCCGAAGCTGAATGAGAAAAGTAACCAGAGAAAAATGTAAATGACTAAAATGTCAAAAGTAAGTCACCATATTGGAGCAGACCCATCTCAATTCAGGAATGGCTGACAGTTGTCTGCTCTGGAAAATGGAAAGGGCCCTGCCTTGTGGGGGTTTTGTAGGGATTCAGCATACCAGGAGGTGATTTCATTATCTCAGATGTAAAAGGACAGCTTGATGTCCTCACACCCACTGAGCTGTGATTAATGGGTTAGCAGCAACCTCCTGCTCAGGGTTTCCAGGGCTCATGCTAGAGGTTTGGTGCCAGCAGGAAGCTTAATGACTCCTCACAGGCTACCCAAGTGAGAAACCAGAGGTCATGGAAAGGGAGCCCTGCCTGAGGGAGAGCTAGCTGGAAAGACCCATGCTCAGATATACCAAACCAGGAATGCCCAACTGCTTTTAAAAGGCACCATTGTTGTAGTTGTTAGATGCCCTCCTGTACACTCAGACTCATAGTGACCCTATGTGACTAGAATTTCCCCATCGGGTTCTCTTGGCTGTAATCTTGATAAATTCTGGATGTTCCAGGTCAGAGCTGAGATAGTTGGATAAACCACTGGGACTCTTGGACTCGTGGAACATGGCATTGCATAGTGGATGCACCCCGTTAGACCACTGTATTTCATCTTTCCTAACTTTTCTTTTTTTCTTTTCTCTTTTCACTTGTACCAGTTCTTTGATCTCACCTGGTATTGTTGTATAAGATTACCCAACAACCCACTGCCATCAAATCAATGCGAACTCCTAGAGACCCTCTAAGACAGAGTGCACAAAGCCTCGAGACAGAAGGCATGCCTCAATAATGAAGGCATGACGTATTGGTGCTACATTGAGGTACAGGAAATGCCGAGACTTCAAGAATCTAATGCTGTAATTTCCTGGAATGAACCATGATGCTCATCTCCAGGTGTGCATGATTTATTTACAAGTTGGTCTCCACTTATAAGTAAATGTAAATCAAAATAAAATCCTGACAGATAATTGTTGTTGTTAAGTACCATGGAGTCGGTACTTAACACAGGGTTTCCGAGGCTGCAAATCTTTATGGGAGCAGAAAGCCTCATCTTTCTCCCGTGAAACAGCTGGTAGTTTCAAACTGCCGACCTTGATGTTAGCAGCCCGATTCATAACCACTATGCTATGCTACCAGAGTTAGGAAACCCAAAAAGGACAGAGTAGATTGTTGTCCTTAAATGCTTAGAGTGAGCTGGAAAAATGTGTATGTGTGTAAATGTGAGTGTGTATATATGTCCCACAGGGATGCCAAAACTGTAACTCTTTACCTAAGCAGAGCGCCTCAGTTTTCTCCAGTGGAGCAGTTGGTGGGTTCCAACATCTACCTTTCGATTAACAACCAAGCACTTAATCACTGCCCCACCAGGATTACATCTTGTAAGATTACTTTATATATCTGTATGTGTGTTTTTATTGTTGTTAAGTGCCTTCGAGTCCATTACAACTCATAGCGACCCTGTGCACAACAGAATGAAACACTGCCCAGTCCTGCACCATCCTCCCGAGTGTTTGTATAGACTCCTCATTTACTTATCCAACAGTTCAATTTGGGACAATAGTGAAAAATCTACTATCCGACTGCTTTGCCTTAAGTGAGGTACAGCTGGTAGTAACAAATGCCAATGTATGAGGACCATGATTCTCAGTGGTTTGAGTTATACAGTGATGTCATTTGGCAGTTATGTAATGATTTAGTTTGGCAGCTATGTAATGATTTGGTAATCTAATGTGATCATACTTCGTCTTCACATGATACTGATTGGTACATAATGACCTGGTCTTCTGGAACCTAACCACACACATATATAGACACACACTATCGTACACATATTCTCATATACACAGCCACATATACTTGCATCTTGCATTCACACACACATATACACACATCCATGCTGTTGTTGTTAACTTCCGTGCTGTTGTTGTTAAGTGTTGTCAAGTCAGTTCCAACTCATAGCGGACCTGCATAAGCTATCTGAGGAGTGTCTGGTTAGCAGTCCAGTGCATATATATGCACACACATATATACACACTCACATATACACACATACAAGCTTTTCCAGCTGACTCTAAACATTTAAGGACAGCAACCTACTCAATACTTTTTGGGTTTCCTGTTGTCTGTCACAGTGCTATATGTGCAGTTGATTCTTAAGGATTCTATTTCAATTTGTATTTATTTATAAGTGGAGACAAACTTGTAGTAAATAAATCATGCACACTTGGAGATGAGCATCATGGTTCATTCCAGGAAATTATATAATTAGATTCTTTAATTCTCGGCATTTCCTGTACCTCAGTGTAGCACCAATACGTCATGCCTTCATTATTGAATATCATCTAATCCCTTCTGTTTTAAGGCTTTGTGCACTCTACAGCAATACATTGTTGGTAACGAAAAGGTGGCTAAGCAGGCTTTGTAAATGAACTGAAATCCCAACTTGTAAGACCATCACAGACAATGGAGGACTCCCATTATTAGGGCAAACTCCATACAACACAGGTGCAAACAGGATTCCCTAGAGGACACCCACTGACCGCTCCTGCCGTTGTTCTGCTCAGAAAGAGAGGAGGCTGGGGCTGTGGAGAGGGGGCCCAGATGAGCTCCTCACTGCTTGTAGCTGGTGCTTCTCTCTGCAAAGGCTGCCAAGAGTCTGAGGCAGGTGGACACTGAAGAAATGCAGAGCCAAGAACTTACGCTGCCACTTAAAAACAAGTGTAGAAGTCGGGATAGGGAACAGCAGTGGTGGTCCAGTGGTAGAATTCTCACCTTCCTTACAGAAGACCCAGGTTCAATTCCTGTCCAGGGCACCTCATGCATTGCTGTAGAGTGCACAACGC
Organism: Chrysochloris asiatica; assembly: GCF_000296735.1. Classification (NCBI taxonomy): domain Eukaryota; kingdom Metazoa; phylum Chordata; class Mammalia; order Afrosoricida; family Chrysochloridae; genus Chrysochloris; species Chrysochloris asiatica. The sequence goes on along the minus strand of NW_006408578.1, from coordinate 4,795,490 downwards.
CTCGAGACAGAAGGGATTCAATAATATTCAATGAATGAAGGCATGGCATATTGGTGCTACGTTGAGGTGGAGGTTTGTGTGTTGTGAGAAACAGATCTTGGGGTGGTCCATCTTCAGGACTAAGGGGAGTTTTTGTGTGTGTGTTTTTTAATGTTTTATTGTGAATTGTGTGATAGTCTACATGGGAGAACATCAGCTTTACATTCATTCCATCATCCATCATTTCATTGGCATACTTAAAATCCCGTCCATGCATCCTCACCCAACCAAGGTGTGTACCCTGTAAGCCTGCACCCTGCTCCACCACAGTCCTCAGCCCCTTTCTATCTCCTGATCCCAAGTTCCCAGCTATACCATCTCTTGATGTCGTCTTCTCTGCCTCCATCTCAGGCCTCACCGCCTCCCTGGGTAGGATTCCGCTCTTCGCTTTTCTCCATCGATGGTTCCAGAGTCCTCCGCTCCTATACTGATAAGTTAATCACTCCCCTCTTTGCTACAAAATGTCCATCTTTAGATTTCCAACCCTCACAATCAGTCCTGATAACAATTATTCACCATTGCATCACAAGAGACCCATCTGTATTTCGTTTCATCAGCCCTTCCTGGACAGGCTGGACACTATTCACTGGAGACTCTATCTTCCTCCATGCCCTTTGGATCTAGGTTCCCTCTTGAAAGCTTGTAAGCCAGTCACTTCTTGCCTTTGTATTCCTCCCCCCATTTTGGGTAGCCAATGTCCAAGTTGCCCATCCCTGTCTACCCTTTGTGTGGAGGGGGTGGGAATAGTTCTTGCAGCAGGGGTTTGTTTCCTCTTTTGAGCTACTGAATTTATAAGTGTAGGTCCTGTTTATCGAATTGTATCAGATGACGCTTTTTTTTTCCTCTTCTTTCTTCTTCGGGTTGAGCTCTGTTTATCCAGTCATTGAAGCCAGGTCAAATGGGTATCATCTGCAAGTGTGGGTGTTCTTACGTCTGTCCGGCCTCTTTTTATCGGCTGGCCGCCCCGCTCTCCACTCTAGACCTCTGTGGCTGTGTCATTGACTCTGAGCCCATGAGTCCCCAGATGTTGCCTCACTACTGGCCGACCAGGTCTCCACCCAGGTTCACAATAGTTTGCAGTACGATGTAGGGCTTAGCTCACCACTTCATTGATGTTCATCTGTCACTTCCCCTTCTGGGTGACGTGCTTGGTTGTTAGTCAAAGCGTATATTTCCCTTGCGTCTTAGTCTTGGAAGAGAATTTGCACTGAGAGGACCCTACCACTTGCCTTGATGTCTCCTGAGCAAGCAACCTGCATGTTCTTGTGGTAACAGTCGGACTGCCCTTATTGTTTTGTATTATATTTTTCCTGTAGGTCCTTCTTTCAAGAAGTATCTTCTGGTTTTCTAGCTGCTCTCAGCTGGTCTGCTTGTCCTTTCAAGTGGAAAAATTTCCCATCTCTTAGGTCTGGATGTGGTTCAGGCTTCCACCTATACTCCCATGTAATGCAGAGGCTCCTCAGTAAACCTCCTTCACTGGACACATTGTAGTCCCATTTTAGGTATTCTAATCAGTTATAGGCAGAAGATGGGCTTACAAGCTTTCCATGTTTGTTTTATAATAAATTGCAAGGAATACCATGATTCAAAAGGCAGCCAAGTATCTAAGGGGAGTCTTAGGGGTAGCAGGCTGGCATAACAAAATGAGCTCAGGGAAGAGAAACAGACTAGTTTGTCCTAGAAATCTTAAAATAAGAATAGGGAAAGTTCATGAGGAGGAGGGAAACTAACTTTAAATCAGAATGCTACCAGTAAGGACTAGTAGACAACTTCTGGGTAGATTGTAAACTCCATGGTATTGGTGGTTATGTGCCATGGAGTTGATTTCGACTCATAACAACCCTGTATAGGGTTTCCAAGGCTGTAAATCTTTATGGAAGCAGAAAGCCTCATCTTTCTCCCGTGGAACCACTGACCGTTTCAAACTGCTGACCTTGAGATTAGCAGCCCAATTCTTAACCACTATGCTATTAGAGCTCCTTTGTAAACTCCCTTGTTGTTGTTGTTAAGTGCCGTCAAGTTGGTTCTAACCCATAGCGACCCTGTATGGGGTTTCCAAGGAGCAGCTGGTGAGCTTGAACTACCGACCTTGCAGTTCAAATGGCTTTGCAGTCTGGCGCATTAACCCACAGCACCACACCAGGACTCCACACAAACTTCCTAGTACCTAGTAAAAGGGTAACGGGAGTATGGGCTTTCTCAAGACAAGGGAATGAAACTCTTTGCAAGGCGGCCAGGTGGCACATTTGCCCATGTCTGCTGGGTTGGGTGGAGTCCCAGTGTGGCGCTGTGGGTTAATGTGCTAGACTACACAGTTGGTTTGAACTGCAAGGTTGGTGGTTCAAGCTCACCAGTCACTCCTTGGAAACCCTTTAGAGAGTCTCTATGGGTTGGAACCGATTCGTCAGTACATGACAATAACAACAACTGGATTGGGTGCCCAATTTTGCAAAATCAAATAATGAAAACCTCACTCTAACTAAAATGAGTACAGATTGGATTTCTTGAGTGTTTTATCGGTATCGACAACGTTTCTCACAATGTTACTGTGGTTTATGTGTTGCTGTGATACTAAACAGATTTCAGTGGAGCTTCCTGACTAAGAGAGGCTAAGAAGAAAGACCTGGCAATTCATCTCCAATAATCAGCACGTGAGGACCCTATTGGTCCCAATGTCTGATCTGCAGTGTTCCATCCTGTTTGTTGTGTAGGGGTCCCCTTGAATCACAATCAACCCAACAGGAGCTAACAACAGCCACAAGGGCTAGTGAACTGTGGAACACAAGGGCAAAAAAGTTTGGTTCCAAGCACAGGACCCCAATAGGAGTTGGTAGTCAATAGACTAGCCTGTAGCTCCATACAATAGGACAGCTTCGGCTTCTTCCCCTTCTTGTTGTTTTGGTTAGTAGTCTGAAGACTTTCCCAGCCAGCCAGCTGCACAGGGGACCTTTATTCTTTAGTGTAGCCAGTCCCTCCTGAGTTTGGGAGACCCAGGACTTCTCCCTGAGCTCCCCAAGTTCAATTCCAACACTCCTTCTACTCTCGAAATTCTTTGGTCCTTTAAACATGCACCAAAGGGAAGAAGGGATGGACTTTCAGCTAGGATGCCTAATGCCCGAGGATGGTAAAGGGAAGGTTTCATGTTTTAATAAGCTTGATGTGTTGCAGCTTTCTGCTGAATTCTTATAACCAGGGAATACAGCTCACATACTTCTGTTTGCTATCCTCCCAGATCTCCCTGACTTACTCAAAATCAGCTGCCAAGCCAGCAGGCCGAGCCTCTCCCTGTCCAAGACACTGACCCTAGCCACCCAGAGTGTTCATTGTAGGTGGAAGCAACAATTCTCTAGCACAATTCAGAAATGTGCTGTTGGCACTTTTGCTATTTCACTTATTCATGTACTCATTTACCAAATTGTCTCAACAAATAGGTACTGGGGGCTCTCTTCCAGCACTGTGTTGTTGTTTTTAAGTGCCACAGAGTCGGTTTCAACTCATAGAGACCCTGTGTAGGATTTACAAGGCTTTTTTAAATCTTTTTGCAAGGAGATCTGATTAGTGTAGCGGTTACAAGTGGGGTTGCTAACCTCAAGGTCAGCAGTTCGAAACTACCAGCGGTTCCTGAGAGAAAGATGAGGTTTTCTGCTCCCATAATGGTTGGAAACCTTACATAGGGTTGCTGTGAGTTGGAACTGACTCCATGGCACATAAACTACCAACCACCGCCAAAGCTCATTGTGGGAGCAGAAAGCCTCATCTTTCTCCCATGGAGTGGCTGGTGAACTGTGTGACCCTTGTAGTTCTCAGTCCAGTACATATAGTATGGGACCCCCACACTCCCTTCCAGCACTATATTGGGTAACATTTTGTTTTCTTTGGCCAATATTCATAAATGGATCCCCAGGCCTTTCCTCCTAGTCTAGATGCTCTCCTGAAACCTGTCCACCATGGGTGACCCTGTTGGTGCTTGAAATAGCCATGGCATAGCTTCCAGGATCATGGCTGCCCACAAGCCAGCACACTATAACAAATTGATAAACTGCCCCCAAACGGGCCAAGTTTGATTAGAGCCAAATTTCCTGAAACCCTATAAACATGGAATTATACCTGTGAAGCTTCATCCTTCCAGTTTTCCCATCTTCACAGCTCCTCCCTGGCCCAAGGTCCCCTTTGGTCACCTAGGTTACTACCCTGTTCACCTCAGGCCTCTTGCATATTTCCTGGCTCCCCTACAATTCTTAACAACACAGCTTTTATTCGGGGTCTTACAAAGTTTGTCACATATTAATAGTTCACTCGGAAATCCATCCAGGATTGATGCCAGCTCTGCTGTCCCCTAGCTCTGTGAGTCTGCACAAGTTATGAAAACACCGCAGGTCTCGTCTGTAAAATGGGAATACTAAGGCCCACTTTATAGGGCTGTTGAGAGGATCAAATAAGATCATTACAAGTAGGGCTTCTATTAACTCTCCCATCACCCACTTCTAGGATATAAAGAGTTTAATGGAGGGTGGTGTCGCATCCTTCCTCTGAGGCTTCCAGGTTGTCATTAAGTGGACGCACCAAAAGTCCATGTTCAATACATGAGCAATGTAGTGCTTCCGAAGTAGCCCTGGTGGTGGAGTCATTCACAGAAAAGTCAGCAGTTTGAGCCCACCAGCCTCTCCGTGGGGAAAAAAGATGTGGCAGTCTGTGTCCCTAAAGATTTACAGCCTGGGAAACACTATGGGACAGTTTTACTCTGTCCTATTGGGTCACCAACCAAACTTTGTCTCTCATACTTTGGACATATTGTGAGGAGGGACCAGTCATTGGAGAAGGATATCATATTTGGTAAGGTGGCGGGTCAGAGAAAAAGAGGAAGACCTCCAGCAAGACGGATTGGCAAAATGGCAGCATTGATGGACTCAAGTGTGGCAATAGTAATGAGGTTGGCCCAGGATTGGGCAGTGTTTCGTTCTGCTGTGCATAAGGTCGCTATGAGTCGGCACTGACTTGATGGCACCTAACAACAACAAAAGTGGGTAGGAGTCCCGGTGTGGCGCTGTGGATTAATGTGTCAGACTGCAAAGTCATTTGAACTGCAAGGGTTGGTGGTTCAAGCTCACCAGCTGCTCCTTGGAAACCCTACACAGGGTCGCTATGGGTCAGAAACGACTCGATGACACTTAACAACAACAGGGGGTAAGGGGACTGCCCTTAGCTGCAAAATCTTTAAGAGTAGGAATCTATTTTGGTTGTTAAAATAATATCATCTATTTAAATGCTTCTTTTCTTTTACTGTATCTTCTGTTGATAATCAAATATGCAGAAACAAAATGATAGAATGGTTTCAGACACATTGATAGGCATGCGTTTTCTTGTTACAGGGACAGGATAGTATGAATAACTGAAGTGCATCTTCCCACATCATCAAAAAGGTGAGGTGTCAGGATAAATCAAGAAGATACTCTCATCACCCTTGCCCTCAAGAATTTGCAATGTGGGGAAGGGAGGGCGGGAGACAGAGAAGCCCACATCTCTAACTGAGTAGGACCAGTATAAGAAAGGAGGTTTAATGAGAAAGCTGTTTGGGACTGGGGTGGAGCCCCTGAATGGTGCCAAAGGTTAACAAACACATTTGGAGACCACAGTACAAACTGAGTGACAGGTGGCAGGCAAGATAATACTGTCAAATATTATCCTCAGCCCCTCTTGTCAAGTTCTCAGACTGATCAAAGGCACAGAAACAATTTGCTTTCTTACTTTTCCTTCTTCCACCTTTACTTCATGTACTACTTTTTCTCACGAGAGGCCATCTTCATACAGGAAGTGTGCTGTGCTGAATCAGGCCTCACACGGACCCCCAGATTTCGCAAAAGTCGCAAGGAGAGAAGACTTAAGAACTCCCACTGCTGGTACTGATGCCAAACAGGGGCATGTGCTTTCAATTAGCTCACAGTAATTGCATTTTGCACAGAAACACATCTTCTATTCACGATCTGTGGGGGTTTTAAGGAGCCTTGGTGGCCCACTGGGTAATAAAATAAAGGGGCTCCAGTAAAAAACTCCACAAGTGGCGAATAGAAGGTGTGTTTCCGTGCAAATTGCGATTGTTGTTAAGTGCCATCGAGTCGGTTCCGATTCATAGTGACCCTGTATAGGGCTTCCAAGGAGCGGCTGGTGAACTTGAACCTCCAACCTTGCAGTTCAAACCGATCTTGCAGTCCAGCACGTTAACCCGCAGCACCACATTGAACTCTGTTCTAGGATGTCGCTGAGACTTAGAAAGGACTCCAAGCACTGGGTTGGGTTTGATTGCATTTCATTTTTAACACTTGATCGCTCTCTGGTGGTTGTGTTTAATATTGCATCGGAATGGTTGGACACAGATTCAACTGTCTGCAATCCTTTACTCATTGATTAGAAAAGGTACTTCTCAAACCCTGATATCTAACGGAGATTTGGAGGTGGCAAGAACAGTTTGCACTGTTTTGGTAACCTGAAAGTTGGGGGTTCGAAATCACTTCCATAAAGATTGTTTTTCTTGTTTGGTGCCATCCAGTTGTAAATGGAATGAAAAGATAATAGAACTTTCCCACAAACTTTTTGAAGTGCATTAGTATGTTTGAGGAGTCCTGGTGTGGCACTGCGGGAAAATGCACTGAACTGCAAGGTCAGCGGTTCAAATCCACGAGCTGCTCCTTGGAACCCCTATCCAGGGTCTCTATGAGCCAGAGCCCACTCAATGGCACTTAATAACAACAGTCTTTACAGGTATAGTTTGCCAGGGCTTTCTCCCATGGAACTGCTGCGTGTGTTCAGACTGCCAGCTGAGTTCTTAACCATGCCACCACCAGGGATACTTTCCATAAAGATTTCAAACCCAAACAAAACCGAGTGCAGTTGAATCTGAATCTCTGAATCATCTCTGCCTCATCAACAACCCTGCAGGTACTTTACAGAAGCTGACTTTACAGAAGCTGACGAATACATCCTTCTACGGCAGAGCAGCTGGTAGGTTCAGACTACTGCCCTTGCAGTTAGCACTGAGTGCTTAACCTCTGTGCCACCAGGGCTCCTTCCATAAGGATTTA
>NW_006408578.1:4786038-4787635 GCF_000296735.1 Chrysochloris asiatica | reverse complement strand
GGATAGGGTCCCACTCTCCGCTCTTCTCCCTTGATGGTCCCATTATCCTCTGCTCTTAGACTGCAAAGTCAGTCACACCTCTCCTTTTATTACAAGACGTCATAAACTGACTTTTTAAAAAAGTGCTTACATACAAACTTATGGGGAGTGAGGTAGCTCTGTAGGATAAGCACCTGACTGTGAACCACAAGGTTGGCAGTTCCAGGCCACCAGCCACTCCACAGGAAAAAGATGAGACTTTCTGCTTCCACAAAGATTTACAGCCTCAGAACCTCTATACAGGGTTGCTATGTGTTGGAACCAACCCAATGGCACCTAACAACAAGAAGAGTAACAGCAATCATAAACAGCCGGCATCACAAAAATCCAAACCCAGAAAGAAAAATGAAATTGTCTTTAATGCCATTGCACAGTCACTATCTCCAACAGCATTTCAATGTGTAACCTTCCGTATTTTTGTGCATGTTACAAAGGGGCACCATGATAGGCATGCTGTTTTTAAACCCTTTTTTTAAATGTTAAAAACCTTTTTCTTGCTCATTATGTTCTCTATATCTGTTTGGCACACAAGGGGTGCTCTATGAATAGTTGTTACATAGATGAATATGCATAAACAAATACTCACTACAACTTTTCATAGAACATGCCACTCTTAGGAAATTTCATATTTATTTAACCTGAGTTAATGTGTTGGACTTCAAGTTCAGTTGAACTGCAAGGCCATCAGTTCAAGCCTACCAGATGCTCCTTGGAAACCCTATACAGGGTATCATGAGTCGGAATTGACTCGATGGCACTTCACAACAACAACTCTTGTCTAAGGGGCCCTGGTGCCACTGTGGGTTAGGCATTGGGCATCTGACCAGAAGATGAGTCATTAAAATCCATCAGTCATTCTGCAACCACTCCTCTGTCAGTTTGTCATACTCATGCTGTGGTGGCTTGCTTGTTGCTGTGATTCTGGAAGCTATGTTATCGGTACTTTGAACATTAGCAGGTTCACCCATAGTAGTCAGGTCTCAGTGAAGCTTCCAGCTTGACAGACTAGGAAGGAGGAGAGGTGGACAACTTTCAAATATTTCACCACTAAAAATCTTATGCATAGGAACAGAACATTGTAAGGGGTAATGCTGGAAGATGAGCCCCTCAGGTTAGATGATGATGATGGATATGTGCCGTGGAGTCGGTCCCAACTCATAGCGACCCTGTACAGGGTTTCCAAGACTGTAAATCTTTAAGGGAGCAGAAAGTCTCTTTCTCCCTTGGAACCACTGGTAGTTTCAAATTGCTGACCTTGAGGTTAGCAGCCCAACTCATAACCATTATGATCTCAAAATATGACTGGAGAAGAGCTGCCTCCTCAAAGTAGAGTTGATTTCAAAAGGGGGTTTAGTTTCAGAGTGTGTGAGGGAAGGTAGAATCCCCACTGCATAGTTTTCATCTTGTCTAGACAGGTCTGGTGAAAAGCAATGGGACTAAGATTCTTATGATTCAATGGTGAATAATTGTTATGACTAAATGCAACTGTCACAACTATAAAAGTAGAAGTTTTGTAACATAAAGGGGGAGTAGTTAATCTTACATTCCAGGAATAGAG
>NW_006408578.1:4755553-4785198 GCF_000296735.1 Chrysochloris asiatica | reverse complement strand
GAGGAGTGGCTGGTGAGTTTGAACCTCTCATCTTGTGTTTCAAATGGACCATGCAGTACAGTGCTGATCCTACAGTGCCACATCATAAGCCTAAATGGACTGGTATTGACCATTTGAATCTGACAATCATATGATTTTCAATGCCAGAAACAAAAAATTCAAGAGGAATGGCATTGCATTCATCATCCAAAAAAACATTTCAAGATGTGTTTTGAAGTACAATGCTCTCTGTGATAGAATAATATCCATATGCCTACACACTGAAAGCAAAGAGTAATTAAAATACTTACTGAAGATCAAAGACTTCAGTATGTATTGTACCTCAATGTAACAAAAACAAAAATCCTTATAACTGACCAATAAACAACATCCTGATAAGTAGAGAAAAGATTAATGTTGTCAAAGAGTTCATTTTTCTTGGATCTACAATCAACACTCATGGAAACAGCAGTCAAGATATCAAACAATGTATTGTATGAGGCAAATCTCTTACACAAGACCTCTCTACAGTGTTGAAAAAGCAAAGGTGTCAGTTTAAGGAGTAAGGTGCACTTGACCTAAACCGTGGTATCTTCAATCGCTTTATGTGCATGTGAAAGTTGGACAGTGAAGAAGGAAGACTGCAGAAGATTTGATGCATTTGAGTTATGGTGTTGGAGAATATTAAAAAATACCATGGACTGCCAGAAGAACAAACAGATCTACGTTGAAAGTACAGCCAGAATGTTCCTTAGAAACTAGGTAGGTGAGACTTCGTATCTCATAATTTGGACATGTTTTCAGGAAGGACCAGTCCCTAGAGAAAAATGTCATGCTTGGTAAAGTGGAGGGTCAGCAAAAAAGAGGAAGACCCCCTCCGTCCCCTACCTGCAACAAGACAGATTGACACAGTAACCAGGCAATGGACTCAAACGTACCCATTGTGAGGATGGCGCGGGGCCAGGCAGTATCTCGTTCTGTTGTGCTTAGGGTTTCTGTGAGTCGGAATTGACTTGAAGGCACCAAACAGCAGCAACGACACTCTTGTCTAAGGAGCCCTGGTGGTGCTGTGGGTTAGGCATTTGGCTGCTAACCACAAAGTTAACAGTTCAAATCCAACAGCCAATCCACAGGAGAAAAATGAGGCTGTTTGCTCCTGTAAAGATTTACAGTCTCAGAAACCTGAAGGAGCAGTTCTACTGTATCCTTTAGGGGTGCTGTAATAATGGATTTGTTGACAGGAGTTTTGGGTACTCTGGTATGATTATTTCTGTTTTTATTACAAAATGATCATAGGCAGAGGGGATGGACTTTAATGAGTCCATAATTAGTATCAAGTTAAACAAATCCCTTAGTGGTGCAAACATTTAATGAACTTGGCTGTTAAACAAAAGGTTGGAGGTTGAAGTTCAACCAGAGGCACCTTGAAAGAAAGATCTGGCGGCCTATTTCTGAAAAATCAATGACTGAAAACTCTGCAGAGCACAGTTCTACTCAACAGCAACTAGCAAACATGGCAAAGGGATACTAACGTTAACATTGTGCTTGCAATACTAGCCTATAATACTATTTAAATAAAATACAAGGTCCGATAGAGATGACTGTTCTGCCCATGCAAACCTTACTCATCACAGAGAGACCAAAGTGACATCATTGTCATCCGAATTTTAAATCAGTGATTCTCAAGTCTACCTGCAAATTGAAATTACCTGGGGACATTTCAGGACTAGAGATTTCTTTGTCGCACCCCCAGACTTTCTGGTGCCGTGCATCTTGGATGGGTCTCTCCACAGGCATTTTCCAGTACTCCCAGGGGATTCTCATATACAGCCAATATTGAGACATTGCATTACAGAAGTTTATCCATGGGGTCTCAGTCAGAATAGCTACACACCCAGCCAAACCAGTTGCCTTCAAGTCGGTAACGACTCACGGCAACCCTGTGTACACAAGGTAGAACTGTGCTCCAATAGGGTTTTCAATTACTGATATTTTTCCAGAAGTAGATTTCCAGACCTTTCTTCAGTGATGCCTCTGAATGGCCTCCAACCTGTCGGTCATCAAACACTTAGCTCTTTTTGCCACCAGGGACTCACTTGAGGACCAAAACACAAAGCAAAACAAAACTCATTGTCTTCGAGTTGATGCCAACTCATCATTTTTGTGAAAATAGACTGCCTCATTTTCCCCCCACAGAGTGGCTGGTGGGTTTTAGTTCGTAGTCAAGTGTTCAACCATTGTGCTACCTGGGCTCTTTCTAGAATACAGAAGCCCTCCTTGAATGTGGCTCAAGATGAACGCAGAGTCCAGTGGGTCTTGTAGCTTCTCAGATGCAGCAAGCTGTGTTTTAACACTGAATAGAACACAACGGAGCTATTTGAAGGAATCAGCCACAGAATTAATGCATATGAATACCTATTATATCACATGCCAATACCACAATGGCTTTTATATACATAAATTATGTATTTAAGGGCATGGACCTTACCAATTGATTGCAATTCATTAAACACATTAGCAGGTATTATCCTCGTAAGTCAACGTGAACATTAGGTGGTGGAGGTCGTTAGGTGTTGTGGAGTTGGCTCAGACTCAGCAACCCTGTACAGACTGCAAATCTTTCCAGGAGCAGAGAGCCTTATCTTTCTCCTGTGGAGTGACAGATTCAAACAGCTGGCCTTGTGGGTAGTAGCAGCCCAGCGTGTAACCCACTGTGCTACCAGAGATCTTCTGTGGAGTTGGTGGTGGTGGTTATGTGCCGTGGAGTCAGTTTCCACTCACAGTGACCCTGCATAGGGTTTCTGAGGCTGTAAATCTTCACGGGAGCAGAACGCCTCATCTTTCTCCCACTGACCACTGACCTTGAACAGCCAGACTTGTAACCGCTACACTACCAGAGCTCCTTTATAAACACTAGAGTAGGCTTCAGTTGTAAGGTTGAAGTAAATTAGCTGGAGAACTCTCACATAGATGTTGTAGTCAATCTAGCACCAATTGGTACATTATTAGGAAAGTTCTCGTCTTGAGTTCTCTAAAAATATAGGCTATGTAGTCTTTTTTAAAAATGTTTTATTGTTTATTATGTGATACTTTACATGGGAGAACATTAGCTTTACACTCATCCTATCATATATGGTTTCATTGCCATGGTTACAATCCCCTCCATGCATCATCAACCAACCAAAGGGTACACCCCGCAAGCCTGCCCCTCAGTTTTCAGCACACAGCCCCTCTCCCTCTCTGGGTCTAGAGTCCCCAGCCTCTCCATCTCTCCATGTCATCGTCTCTGCCATATAGTCTTTTGACTGGAGATTCTAGTCCAACCAGAGATGCCTGGAAAGCAAAACCTGACAATCTACTTCTAAAAAATCCACCACTGGAAACCTTGTGGAGCCCTCTGACACATATGGGGGTGCCACGAGTCGGCATTGACTCAACAGCAACTGGCTCCTGGCTATTCCTCTGACAGTTCCCTTAAGGTGATTATGGTTTTGCTGTCATGTCATGTTCACCAGACATCAGAGCTACCCTTTCTAAACTGAGCATGCTCAGATCACTGCCCACCACTCACAAAGTGTAAATACTTCACGGGGGACCAAAATGCCAGACAGACAGTCCCATGTGAAGAAAATGAGGGACAGGCATTGGATGGCGTTCCTGATCTGATGGAGATTAAACATAAAAGTAAGCAGCAAGACAAGTCTCCAGGTCAGAAAACAGTTTTAAACATTTCCTCAGAAAGTGAAAAAGTTTCATTTAAAAAAAAAAAAAAGACTGCTTTTTCTTTCCCACACAGTTGGCTCTCGTTTATGTAGTTCTTTCTTGGTTTTGAAATATCAGCTGTCTGTTTTGTTGAAAGGTGGAGGGTCTCCCTTGCATACTAGAAAGGTGTTTTATCTATCTGTTTCCAAAGTGCTAAGGGCAGACTTCAAAGTAAGGTAGCTGGGAATTCCAGGGCTCCTTGTGGTTGTTGATGTTTCCAGTACCACCGGTGTCCTCACGGAGTCGGTTTGCGATCAAAATGATTCCCACATAAATCCAGTCATTGAGGTCAGCAAGCAGTCGTGGAAAAGTTGAACTAAAATAAAAGTGTTCAGATGTAGGTGATCTTCCTGAAAAGAAGACCCAATTGAATGGGAGGATAAATAAGAGTCACCCCAGCCTGGGTTTCTGTGTGTAGTGGACACAGAAAATACTTCACAGCCTTCTGTCTTATGTTCACTTCATCTCCACATGAGAGGACCCTTAAATAGTACCTGTGTCATCAAATCAAATGATACCAGAGAAAATACTTCTTCCTGTATCCTCTCTTCAGGCCACAAGAGGTTCATCCTCCTGATAAAAGCTAACCCCACCCCTCAGTCCTGACGACATGCTCCACCCTCCCCTCCCCTTTCCTGTTTCTGAAGGAATCCTGGTGGCACTTGGCTGCTAACCGAAATGTCAGTGGTTTGAACTCGACAGCAGCTCTGAAGTAGAAAGAGTGGCCATATACTTCTGTAAAAACTTGTTGTTAAGTGCCGTCGAGTCAGTTTCCAAGGAGCTGCTGGTGTGTTTGAACCATCGACCTTCAGTTCAAGCCAACCTTTCATTCCAGTGATTATATAGCGTGCCACACCAGACTCCATAAAGCTTGCAGTCTTGGAAACCCAATGGGCTCACTAGGAGTTGGAATCAACTCGCGGCAGTGGCTTTTGTCTGCTTTCTGGAGTCCTGGTGTGGCCCTGTGGGTTAATGCGCCAGACTGCAAAGCCATTTGAACTGTAAGGTTGGTGGTTCAAGCTCACCAGCTGCTCTTCAGAAACCCTATACAGGGTTGCTATGAGTTGGAACCAACTTGATGGCACTTAACAACAACACTGTGTTCAGTGCTCCTACTTCCCTGTGAGTTTCTCCTCTGCCCCAGAGGAGTTTGTGACCTTCTCCCTTGTAACTCAGCACATAATTTTTATGAAACACAAGTGAAATGGGATTTTAATTATTTTGTTAGAGGTAAGAATTATGGTTAGACCCTTGAGGTCATATGAAACACAATTGCTTTTAAATCACTGAGCACAGTTCTGTTTCCCATCTGACTGAGTCTTAAAAAATGCTAAAAGCCTGAGGAAAATGAAGAGAGATTTCAGCCTACAGCAGTTCTAAATGGATCAAGAATTCATTTGTAATATCTATGAATTGTTGGTTTCTTCATATTTCCTCATACTTCCACATGCTTTTTAATTTTATATCGTCTTAAGGTGGTAACTGCCTTAAAACTTAAAAAATATAATCTTATTTTTAATTTTCAAAAACAACATACTATTTTAATGGCAAGTTTGCTTTATTATTTCAAAACAATGTCTATGTTCGTTTTAAGGTTTAGGGAATTATCAAGCTATTTCTCTTCAGGTCCTCAGTATCTTATCCAGACTGTGGTACAAACAAGACATTTCATATATGTTTGCTAAATGAATAAAACAAAATATATTAACAAAGAAAAAGCTTGGGGAATTCCCCCCTTTGTCATTTCCTTTTTTACTACTTTCTTTTCTATGAACTATTCATAACAATCATTTCCCTGGGATGAGAAACACATTAAATCTTAAACTTTTTCATCTTCATTCTTCTGTCATGGCTTCAATCTGTCTTTTAATCTGGAGTGATGATTTATTTACCTACAGATTTAATCAACTCTGTCCTTTAAGGTGGGTAGTGTAGAATGATCAGACCCCATATGTGATGGCTCATTATTTATTTCATCCTGACTGGTGTGGTGCTGTGGATTAATGCTTTGGACTGCAAGATCCACCAACTTAATAGATCAAACTCACCAACCACTCCTCTGGAACCCAAGACAGGGTCACTATGCGTCAGAACCGACTCAACAGTGCTTACCAACAAGCTATAGCAAGTAGTTGTTTGGTCAAACACTAGTCTAAGATTCTTAATGAACTAGTAGTTCTTGTTGAGCCCCATGATTAACTCAATTGGCATTAATTAAGTAAAGTAGCTTGCCTTCATAATGTGCATGGGCCTTATCCAAACAGTTGATGGCCTGAAGAGCAAAAAAGGAGTTTATATATAAGATTTTAAAAAAAAAAGGAGAAAATACCTTATGTTGTCTTTTGCCTGCAGACCATCAATAGACACTTTGCCAGAACTCCCTCACTTTTCCCTCTTCCAATTGCCTGACCTTTGGATTTGGGGACATAAGAAAGCAATATCTCTAGCCTGTCACTTGACATACAGATTTTAGACTCGCCAGTTCCACATGAAAATGTGAGTATACTTCTTAAAATCAATAAAGGTGATAGATATGTTGTTGTTGTTAAGTGCCATCGAGTTGATTCCAACACATAGTGACCCTGTATAGGGTTTCCAAGGAGTGGCTGGTGAGTTTGAACTGCTGACCTTGTAGTTCATACCAACCTTGTGGTCCAGTGCTTTTCCTACAGTACCACACCAAGAATCCACAGAGATAATTGTTTTCAAGTCAGTTTTGAACCATAGCGACCCTGTATAGGGTTTCCAAGGAGCAGCTGGTGTGCTTGAACCACTGACCTTGCAGATCAAACCGACTTTGCAGTCCAGTGCATTAACCAACAGCTCCACACTAGGACCCCACAGAGCTACTAGGGGGCTTCAAAAATTTTATGGGAAAAAATGATTCCATTATCTTTTCATTCCTTTTTTCTGTGAACTTTTTGAAGTCCCCTTATAAATGTAATCTCTACTCCTGTTTGTAGATTTATAGATGGCACTGTAAGGTAAGCACTGGACTGCTAACCACAAGGTTGGTGGTTCAAACCCACCAGCCACTCCTTGGAAACCCTATACAGGGTCACTATGAGTCAAAACCAATGAGATGGCACTTAAAAACAATAATTTTTAAGTATAGATGATACACGGGGTCCTGGTATGGCACTGTGGGCTAATGTGTCAGACTGCAAAGTCATTTGAACTGCAATATCGGTGGTTCAAGCTCACCAGCTGCTCCTTGGAAACCCTATATAGGGTCGCTATGGGTCAGAATCAACTCCACGACACTTAACAACAACAACAACAACAGAGATGATACATAGCAACAGAAATCAACATGACAAAATAAGCTCTAGAGAATTCTGATTACAACACCTCCCATCTAACTCAGTGTTGTTCTGGGTAAAGGACATGGTCTATCGTCTGAGGGCTAAGAGACCACATCCACTGCTGTCAGGTCAGCTGTTACGGAAGCAGACTTTCTCCCCGTCAACAGCTGATGGGTTTGTTCCACCAACCTTTCAGCCACCATGGCCCCATGCATCTGAGGGAGGTATGTACACATGCTGCCTCTGCTACTTCTAGACCCCTTGAACCTCACTCCCCCTATGTATGAAATGGGGTGTGAGCACACAGTACTTAGGCACTTTTTGAGGTCAGCATCCTGGCCACTTCCACCGTGACAGCGGGAAGGGCATCTGGAGAGCACTTGGTGAGCCCACCCATAAGCTAACTCAGTGAATATTAACATCATCTGGGGAACTTCTCAAAATTCTACTGCCTGGTCCCCACCACCAGGAATTCTAATTTAGCTGACTCATGGTGGGTATCTATGTGTCTTCAGCATTCTCCCAGGGAATTCTAACGGCCAGTCAGAACTGAGAACAGCGCAGTTGATAAGATATCCAGAACTTTCTTCCAAAGCACCTCCAGGTGAACTCAGACCTCCAACTTTTGGATTATTCATTGAATGTTTTAAGTATTTGCACTACCCAGGGGCTCCAGTTTCAGCAAAAGGGAGGATATATGGATTCAGGGAACAGTGCTAACAGAGACAAATGCAAACTTCAAGGTGATGTCATCGCTATTGTGCCTCCATCACTAAGTCCTTTTGCTTTCATTCTTTGGCAGGTTCTTTCTATACAGAGAAAAAGCTGACTGGTGCCTAGCATGTCTGAGGTGAATACATTCATGGGCTCTAGGAGGGACGCTTTCATTGACCCTTTCAAGTCCCCAGAAGAACTCTAGTGGTTGGGTTACGTGCTCTGGACTGATCACTCTGTCTAGAGAAATGACCAAACTCCCACCACTGTGATGGGGCTTTATTGTTGTGAAGTGTCATCAAGTTGATCCCAACTCATAGCAACCCTGTATAAGGTTTCCAAGGAGCGGCTGGTGGGTTCGAACCACCAACCTTGCAGTTTGTGCTCATCCTACAGCACCAAACCAGGACACCGTGATGGGGTAGTGCTCTTGATAAACACACCCACCAGTATCACATGTTGTTGTACCATCCAGTTGGTTCTTACTCATAGCAACCCTGTGTAGGGTTTCTAAGGAGCGACTGGTGGGCTTGAACCTCCAACCTTGTAGTGAGCAGTCCAGTACTGATCCTACAGTACCACACCAGAAATCATATGGAGGAAACAAAAGTCATCCTTGGGTACCATATCCTTTCTGTTGGCATATTAAGCAGCGGATTGAGTACCACAGGGTTGGCTGTTTGAGCCCACCAGCCACTGCATAGAAAAAAGAGACTTTCTGCCCCTGCAAAGATGTGCAGCCTCAGAAATTCTATACAGGGTCGCTGTGAGTCTGAACCCACTCAATGACACTTAACAACAACGACATTCTTTCTAAGAAATAGTAATGTCTCAGAAATGGTAATGAAACCAATAAGCCATCATTAAACATTAGCTTTCCTACTTTAAGAGATCATTCTGAAGGAGCTTTGAGGACAAGTAAATGATTGCTGCATAGATCAGTAGCTAGCTAGATGTTGTTGTTAAGTGCTAATGAGTCACTTCTGACTCATAGCGACCCTGTCTGGAATTTCCAAGTAGTAACTGGTGATTTTGAACCAACAACTTGGTGACTAACAGTATAGTGTTTCTCCTATAGAGTGGAAAATAATAGAACTAAAAGATAATGGAATTTCCATTCCTCATGTATGAATTTCAACTTAGCTTAACTGGTTGACCCAATGAGACATATATATTGTTGTTGTTGTTGTTAAGTACAGTCTAGTCGATTCTGACCCATAGCAACCCTGGATAGGGTTTCCAAGGAGCAGCTGGTGAGCTTGAACCACCAACCTTGCAGTTCAAACGACTTTGCAGTCTAGTGCATTAACCCACAATGCCACACCAGGGCTCCACATCTATATTACTCCACCTAAAATATTGTCTGGCCTCTGATGAGTGCACAGTACATATATATTAATTACTGGTGATATAATGCATGAGATCGTCACTCTGTGAGAAAATTTATCTACTGCTGTTGTGTTGTTAAGTTCCAACTCACAGCAATCCTGTATAGGGCATCTCCTAATGGCAGAAATTGGGCACAAGGGAAAAAGGACCTAAAACTTCAAAACCCCCACACCAAACTCACTGCCATAGGGTTGATTCCGTCTCATAAAGGACCCTATAGGACAGAATATAACAGCTCAGTTTTTGAGACCGTAAATCTTTCCGGGAGCAGACAGCCTCATCTTTCTCCCAAGGAGCAGCTGATGGGTTTGAACCACCAACTTGTAGTTGGCAGTCTAATGCTTATCCTGCAGTGCCATCAGGGTTTCTTTTAACACTTGAAATACCTATGAAAATCAGAGTTGTCTTAGCCCACCTTGCTAGTAGCTCCCAAAGATAAGTCTTCACATAATGATACCACCTTAGAAGTTCCTGTTGATCAGTTTCTCTTAACTCAAGGTGAGCATCATTGGCTGACTAGACTGTGAGCAGAGGGGGCTAGGTACTGAAGAATCAGATGTTGAAAGTGTCAACAAGGTAAAATGAGTATGAAACATCCCATGGCCGGTAACCTGGCTTGGTGACCAGCAGATGCAGCATCTTGGAGAATGTTTCTCTGGTACTGTGGTGGTGTCTTTTCAGATTGACTAGATGAATGGGAAACCACTGTTAGTGCCGGTATTTGATCCTGCAACAAACTTTCTTTAAAAAGTCAGTTTCTCTGTCCTGAGCCTAATTTGAAGGACTTCACCCAATTTGGAGTCAAAAGGCATTATCAGGCACATAACATTTTAAATAGTCATAGGCATCTTCAGGAAGGTGTTTTAAAAGTAATGTAAGTCTCATGTCTCCCCAGGGCTGTATTTAGATAATAGAAAATTATACTTCTGAAGTTGTATAATATATAGAAGACTAATTTGGGGCCTTATAAGGTTTGCTTGCTGCAATAAAACTGGAGTTTATGAAGAAAGGAAAATTGATCAATTAGCTTTATGTAACCATAATGGCTCAGTATCTCAGATATCCATTCTGTACTACAGCTTCATTAAAAACAAAAACAAAATAAAAGTATCAAAAGATGTATTTATGAGATCTGGCATAATGACAGACTTTCACAACTGTAACCAAGTGTTTGGAAACTTCCCATTATGTATTCCTTCCTTTTACCCTCAAATTCAGATTTCTACCATGAATTTGCAAATTGGATTTCAAAAAGTAAATAGGTAACACTTAGCAAAAACAAAAAGTTTTAATCAAATATTTAAATGAGTTCTAACTATTAAGTGCGGGGAGAGGAAACAAAAAACAAAAACTTTAGCAACACTCTTTATGCCGCTTCTTGTTTAAGTGGTAAAAGTAGAAGGTTGTTGTTTCGGTTTATTCTGTTTTCCAATCCCTTCTTCAAACATCATTAGACACCCCAGAAGAGTACGTAACATCATTGACAAAACTCAGAAACGTAACTGTTAAAGTGTGTCACAAACTTTTCTTCAACTAACCAGTAGTTATCCTGGTAAAAGTACGTGTTGATCCTGTTAGCATTCAAAACGTAAGCACCTGAGGATAATTATATTGGAAACTTTGAGTTCTGAGCGTTTCATTTATGGGTTATTTATTTTGAGACATAAAGAGCTGGGGTAATGGAACATCAATGGCTTGTTTGATCTTAACATCAGAAAATAGAAAGCCAGGCAATATGGTCATTCACCTGCTACTTGAATAATTTCTACAAAATCCCTCACTTTCAGGCATTCATTCCTCTCAAGAGACAGCTGACTCTCTCTTTGAACAGGTCTGACATTTAGAAAGTTCTACTTTATAGTGATCCAATCTCTGTCTCACTGTATCTCCCAAGCATTGATCAAGCTTTACGCCCAGGGTCAAATATAAGCCCATTCCTTTCCCATCTGGCAGCCCCTCAAATCCTAACCCACGCAGTTTAAGCCCACCCAGAGCTGTCCTAGAAGAAAGGTCCGGTTATCCATTTCCAAAACATTAGCCATGGCCAACTTTCACAACATGGGCTGGCCGTAAGTTGGAGTCAACCTTGGCAAGGAAGGGAACCTGGCTCTGCTTCTCCTGGAGCAGGATGTAGGTTCAAATACAAATGCAAATGGATGGGGTGGGCTGGGGTGCACGTGTGTTCACCAGCCACTCCTCAGAAAACTTGTACAGGGTAGCGATGAGTCAGAACCGACTCGATGGCACTAAACAACAACAACCCCTACCATACAGGGTTGCTATGAGGCAAAACCGACTCGATGGTACTTAGCAGCAACATGCAACAAAAATGGGGAACACTAAGTGAGTCCCAAATTGTAATGTAGGTAAGCTCTTTGGGACACAGTACCTGACTGGACATCAGGGAGACACGTGGTCAGGAAAATAATTTAAAACTTTGTTGTTGTTTTTTTAAAACACTTTAGCTTTTTCAACCATTCAATGCCATAACCTTCCCCATCTCCTCATTCATTCTGGTCACTTTTATCATATTCATGGAATACAGAGAGCCTTCTACCACAATCTACTCTGAAATCTCTTCTTTCTCACAGTTTAATGATCCGGGAATAATTGCAATGTCACTATTGAAATCACAGTTCCAGAATATTTGGAGCCACCGTCATAAATAACTATGGCTTCCTTTATCTGAAAATTCTGGGTTGTGAGAAAGACCATGATATATAGGCGAATCCATTTTAGATTTATTTTTGTAATCCCTTTAATCAGACATGGAAATGAATTGAAAACTATGGAAGGCATGGCATGGAGCCCAATACAGTGTCTTCATAATAAAAATAGATTTCAAAAACCATTATTACCTGTGGCTAAAAAAGAAGCCTTGTTCTTATGTATTGTTGTTGTTGTTGTTAAGTGCCATCAAGTCAGTTCTAACTCATAGTGACCCTGTATATTTTCTGAGGATCGGCTGGTATGTTTAAACAGCCAACTTTTTGGTTCAAACCGACCTTAGGGTCCAGTGCTTACCGTACAGTGCCACACCAGTGTAAGTAAAATGACCCATGCATCCCATCCAAGTTCAATAACTGTTCAGTACATTTGCCATGCAGAATCTTCACGAGAGTAAATTTAAAAATGGACCTATGCCCAGAGAAATGGGATGGCATCCTGGCTTCCTCTGAGGTTGAAAGTCTGCAGCGTTCCATCATACATCAGTGATGAATGCTGGGAACTTCCTAGGTGGCACACTCAAAAGCTTCCCACAATCCCCCAGCTTTCAGCAAACAATCATGTGTGACCTCTCCAAGCCACGCCTCTCATCCTAAGCTGTCTCAGCATCCCACCCTGCCCATGTGCACTCTGAAGTCCTTCATCTGAGTGCTGGGGAAGGGAGCCACTTAATCTCACTTGGCCCAGCTCCTTTATACTGGCCCATCTGCTCTTCAATTCTACATAGATTAGAGCCAAGTTCAGTCTTTGTATCAAACACTTCAGGGGCTCAGGCCAGTCAGGTCAGCGGAACAGGGAGGTTCGCTTCTGTATGTCCTTCCAGGTCAGCTGTACAACACCAGCTACAGAACCTGTCAGCCCCTTTAAAGCCATAGTCATTACCACTGCAGGACACCTCCATCTTTGATTTGCCAGCTCGTGTCCTGTAAAACCATAGGTATTGTTGTTAAGTCCCATTGAGTCAGTTTCAATTCGTAGCAACACTGTAAGGAGGCGTTGGTGAACTCCAAGGAAGAGTTGGTGAATTTGAACTATCAACCTTGTGGTTAGCAGTGTAGTGCTTATCCTACAGTGCCACACCAGGACTTTAGGTATCTAGTGATAGGAACCTGAAACCAAACATGGAGATGTATCCAAGGACAGAGCACACCAGCTGACTCTTGCAAACAAAATGAACAAGGTACTCGTTTAGAAAAAAATAGGAAAATAATTTTTTCCCCCTCTGGAAGAAAATATATTGCCTTACATATTGATAACAAAACAAAATACTCATATACGCCTGATCTGGTGGTATTGTAGGACAACATTGGACTGCTAGCCACAAGGTTGGCAGTTCAAACCCACCAGCAACTCCTGTAAAGATTTACAACCTATACAGGACTCTTATAAAAAATCACTTTGAGTCTAAATCAGTTTGATGTCAGTGGGTTTTTATGGTTATTAATTATTGTTGAGTTTGTCTCCAACTCATGAAAACCCCATGTACAACAGAACAAAACATTGCACAGCCCTGTGAGTGAAAATAAATACCTAAAGTTGTTCCTTTTCTAATAAATTAGAAAACAACAACCAATAATCTGAATTTCAACTTTATTCATGAGTGCCATGATTGTATATGCAAGCTTCATTATGTTCCATGTCATAGTTTAACCTCGCATATTACCCAGAACTCCAATAAGAGAATTAGGGGTGGAGTCCTGGTGTGGCGCTGTGGGTTAATGCGTCAGACTGCAAAGCCGTTTGAACTGCAAGGTCGGTGGTTCAGGCTCTCCAGCTGTTCCTCAGAAACCCTTTACAGAGTCGCTATGGGTCAGGATCGACTCAACAGTGCTTAACAAAAACAACATAGGATTTTCAAGGCGGCTGGTGAGTTTGAACCACTGACCTTGTGGTTCAAGCCAACCTTGAGGTCCAGTACTTTAACCCACAGCACCACACCAGGACTCCTTATTGCTGGTGAGAAATTGCAGCCTGTCAGAGACCTTGCCACAGTTGGAAAGGAAAAGCTATTTCTGAGTCAACTCCTTGCAGTACTGAGGCATCTACTAGAGGGCAGTATAGACTCAGTCATAACATGACTGTTTTTCTGTGGAATGACAAGTTTTATTTTGTTCAGAAGCCTCTTAAAAAAAAAATTCACAATGACAAGGTATAAAAACACATAGGCACCTTTTCTGAAAAACAGTAGGCTTTGAATTTCTGTAATTTTTCAAAGGAGTTTATAGCAGACACCTTTATTATTGCTTTTGTCCTCTCTCCAAACAGCCTTCACAAAATAACTTCAACTTGATTAATGCAGCCAGCCCTCACTACCACCCACTGGGAAATCCTCACATGGAAGCTCTATTAACTTAACTACCTGAAAACCCACAGACAAGACAGAAAGGGTTGAAGGAAATGTATCATTGACAACAAAGAGTCATTGTGTGAGTGTTGTACTTCCTAATGCTTTTAATCTCAAGAGTTGACTGGGGCAGTGTTTCAGAGGACCCCATTTCTAGAACCAATTTGAAGAGTGCATGTGGGTAATTTTCTGTCATTATCTATGGTATACGGATTGTGTTATTCAAAGAGAGAATCAGTTGTGTGGTTTTGCAAAGGTTTTATGGGTTTACCATTTTTATACTTACAATAGAGCGAGCTTATGCCCCACATAAAAGTACCTGGGCAATGCAAGCAATTAACACACTCACCTGTTAATCAAAAGGTTGGAGGGTTGAGTCTGCCCAAAGTTGCTGTGGAAGAGAGACCTGGAGATCACCCTCTGAAAATATCAGTCATTGAAAATCCTGTGAAACACCGTTCTAGTCTGACATATATGGGTTCACCATGAATAAGAGTTGACTGGAAAGTAACTGGTATACCCCACATCAGAAGACTAGACAAGAGGTTCAGTGTTTGTCCCCATCCCTTCTACTTCTCCCACCCAAATCACATATCTTCTCTAGCAAATAGTTTCTGTCCTTCTGTATCCAGTAAATGACAGTTACAAAAAACTGGAAATTAGAACCACCCGAATGTTTGATTGGATGCACTCATTGTATTTGAAAAGATTCCATGCCCCTACCCCTCAGAAGGAGTTCTGGTGTGGCACTGTGGGTTAATGCTCCAGACTGCAAAGCTGTTTGAACTGCAGGGTTGGCAGTTCAAGCTCACCAGCTGCTCCTTGGAAACCCTATACAGGGTCTCTATGGGTCAGAATTGACTCAATGGCACTTAACAACAACAACACCCCTCAAAAAGTATATTTTAACATATTGGATCATATAACTTATTTCCTACAGAATTAGAATGCTGTAGACATAGGAACAAACCACAAAAAGCAAATGGCCCTACCAGACAAGAAAACAACCTATTATCCCCCAAGTCTCAGTAGAACGAGGTCATGCAGAAGACAAAAAGCCCTGGATCCAGAGATTTGTAAGGCGACTTGTATATGAAGCTGGGCTGCCAGGCTCATGGACTGTACCCCAGAAGCACTTAAAATGTCAGAAACCAAGACACTTGCTGCAGATTCAAAGATCCACATGCCCCGTTAAGCCCTGGGTAGTTTAGAACTCAGTAGGATATGCGGAATGCTGAAAGCTTCCATCTGAAACTGAGTTTTCCCAGGAAATGTCTAAATGACTAAGAGTCCTTAAACCATTCGAGAGTCTCCTAATTCATTCCAAATCCACCCAACATTCCTTCAAGTTCAAGGGTGTGCCTTTGTATTCCAGTATCCTCATTAAATTCCACCTCGGGCATAGCAAAGGCATTTCACGCTTACCCTGGTCCTTTCTCCAAGTCAGGAAAGATCTCAGCCTCCATCCTCCCCCCTGACCTTGGTGTCTCATTGATTTCTATAGCACAAGGTGACTGTGAGCAAGTGGGTAACCCGCTGGGCAGTGACACACCAGACATCCCGTAATAACATTTCGCTCTTAGCAAACAGGCACTTACAGAAGTGATGTGTTCAGGATCAAACACTATGACACCTTTGAGCATAGTGTTTCTGAGAACATTCTGAGCATTCTAGGAAACTCTGCACACAACCTGGTTCTGTGAATGCTCTGGGCATCTTATTTGCTCCTTCCTCAGTTTCTGCTATTTTTCCTCCTACCTCTGGACTGTCTCTTCTCACCTCTTTTGCTGACTCCTTTGCTCTACTTAGTCCTTAAATTTTGGGAAGATCTGAGGGATTCCATTCTTGGTCTTTCTTCAGACACTCTACATATCCTGTGTAAGGAGCTCTGGTAGCGTAG
Source organism: Chrysochloris asiatica (assembly GCF_000296735.1). Taxonomy (NCBI): domain Eukaryota; kingdom Metazoa; phylum Chordata; class Mammalia; order Afrosoricida; family Chrysochloridae; genus Chrysochloris; species Chrysochloris asiatica. Next base: position 4,769,078 of record NW_006408578.1, on the reverse strand, counting down.
TGGTTAGGAGTTGGACTGCTAATCTCAAGGTCAGCAGTTCGAAACTACCAGCGGTTCCGTGGGAGAAAGATGAGGCTTTCTGCTTCTGTTATGATTTACAGCCTCATACAAGCTTTCAAGAGGGAACCTAGATTCAGAGGGCATGAAGGAAGGTAGAATCTCCACTGAGTAATATCCAATCTGTTTAGGCAGGGCTGATGAAATGAAATGCGGATGGGTCTCTTGTGAGGGTTATAAATGTAAAGGTAGACGTTTTGTAGCAAGGAGGAGAGTGATTAACTTTTCAGCCTAGGAGCGGAGGTCCCTGGGACCATCAAGGGAGAAGAGCGGAGAGCAGGACCCTACCCAGAGAAGCAGTGATGCTAGAGATGGAGGCAAAGACAATGACGTGAAGAGATGGAGCAGTTGGGGACTTTAGATACAGAGAGGGAGAGGGGCTGTATGCTGACGACCGGGGGGCAGGCTTGCAGGGTATACCCTTTGGTTGGTTAATGATGCATGGAGGGGATTGTAACCATAACAGTGAAATGATATACGATAGGATGAATTTAAAACTAATGTTCTCCCATGTAAACTATCACATAATTCACAATAAAACACTAAAAAAAAAAAAAAAAGAAAGAAAAGATTTACAGTCTCAGAAACCCTATGCAGGGTTGATATGAGTAGGAACCGACTCCATGGCACATAGCCACCATGTTAAACTTACCCCTTTCAAACTATTGTGTGGTTCCTGACTCATAACTGGACCCAGTTGACAGAGTAAGGGACTGGATGGTAGTCGTTAACTAGTGGGGATGAGGAAGTGACACATCTTTTGTGTGTGGGGGTGAAGTTGTGTGCCATTGAGTTAGTTCTGACTCATAGCAACCCTGTAGTGGGTTTCTGAGGTTGTAAATCTTTATGGAAGCAGAAAGCTTTATCTTTCCCCTGTAGAGTTACTGGTAGATTCAATCTGCTGAACTTGCCATTAGCGGCCCAACTTGTAATCCACTACTCTACCAGCCTTTTGGGGATAAATATAATGAATTCCTATTGCAATTGCATATTGAAGGTGCTTATAGTATCCTCCCAAGGAGCTGTGGTAGTGTAGGGTTTATGAGTCAAGCTGTTAACCTCAAGGTGAGTAGTTGGAAACTACCAGCTGTTCCTTGGGAGAAAGATGGGGCTTTCTGCTCCTGTAAAGATTTATAGCCTCAGAAACCCTATACAGGGTCGCTATGAGTCGGAAATGACTCCATGGTACATTACCACCACCACCATAGTATCCCCCAGTGGAAAAGTTAAATAGGTGATTGTAAATGGAGATCTGAATCCAGGAGAAAGAATTGATTTGGTTGTCTTTAAAACATATACAGTAGTTGCCAAAGAGTAAGTTATTAATAACTTGTTAATAATACTTATGTTGTTAAGTAATTATTAAGCTATGATAGGGGAGTATCAGATGTAAAGATCTCTGAAGGACAGCCTAGGGTTGAGAGAGGGAACTCAAGTAAAGGCAAAGTTGTCAGTGAAACGCTTCTCCCTAAGGCTGGATTAAGATTTCATTGGAGGAAGCTGTAGCTAGGCCACTGATAACAGAAACGTCTGGTGGGATGTCCAGCCCAGAGCTGATCTATGGTCACTGGGCAGCAGGAGACAACCCTCGGGGGTGCAGGTGAATGAGGCTGCTAGGTGAGTGGGCACAGACTGTCAGACCACTTTGGGCATGACTGCAAAGGAAGATTGACCCAGCCATACCAGAGCAGCAAGATCACCAAGTAGCAGTGCATTTTGGACCTCCAAATGGAGCAGGGTACCTTTGGGTGTTCCGTACATCTGCAGCACTGAGGGATCATAACAGCAGGAGACAGAACAATAAAGCCAAAGTCAGGAAAACTAGCCCATTTCATGCTGCAAGGCCTCTGCAGCGCCCTCTACTGATGCTTAAAGGACAAATGCTTAAATGAGTCCAGTCCATTATCTCAAAGCCAGTACTGAAGGCTGAGTAAATTGATGACTCCTCCCTCCTATCCACTTCCGCACATTTACTTACTCAGTCTTGTAGACTGCTTAGTAGATGAAACCGTCTTGAATAAAATCCACCCCCTCTGCCTGAGTCAGTATTCTTCGTGGACTTTGGCCATAGGCTTCTTGCCACCAGCATGTTCTGACGCCAACTCCATCTTCCTAAAATAACACGTCATCCTAATTATGCCCCTGGTGAAAAGCCTCCAGTGACTCCTCTTTGGTGAAACTCCTTATCTTGCTATCAGCTCAACTTGACTTTCCTGTCTTTACAGCTTCATCTTCCAACCCTCATCAGACTAAATTTCACATGCCAGGCCCCGAATTTCCACAGTTCTATTTCTAAAGCTCTGGTAGCGTAGTGGTTACGAATCGGGCAACCTTGCAGTTCAAACTGACTTTGCAGTCCAGAGCATTAGCCCACAATGCCACACCAGGACTCCCTGTATGGTGTTAGTGCTCAGTAAATATTTAACAGCTAACTCAAAGTGATTAGTAATTAGTAATTAATCTCCAGAGATTAGGATATTCCTGAGCCTGCACTCCTGAGTAGGATAAACTAACAAAGTAATGAATGACTAATGGTTTTCACTTTCAACAGATCAACATTCTAGGATGATGTAGCCCTTCACCCAGAAATCCAAATGACTTCTTATCAAAGGGGTCTGCTGGTGGTGGTTGTATGCTGTGCAATCTGTTATGACTCATAATGACCCTGTATAGTGTTTCAGAGGCTGTAAATCTTTGTGGGAGCAGAAAGCCTCATCTTTCTCCTCAGAGGAGCTGGTAGATTCTAACTGCTGGCACTGCAGTTAACAGCCCAATTCATAACCCACTATGCTACCAAAGCTCCTTCACGGAAGGGTACCTTTTATAAAGTCTATTTTAGAAATTAGCAGCAGAGGAGAGCAGATTATAATCTGGCTTCCAGTAATATTATGTCAACATGTTTAGGGGTCTAGGTTCAATGCTGCACATGAATTTCCTCACTTATCCCTCTCATTGAGTTCATCAGTGCCTTCATCCATAACTATAGCAGTTCTTTGAGTAGTTCGCTTGTTTATCCTTTTTAAATCAGTCTCTCTATTTGTGAAGTTGCTAGTGAATGTTGTTGAATGATTTTGTCACAAGGGGATTGGTATCACAGCCTGGGTGTTTTGCAGCCTATTGACGTCACAGGATGGCCTGGCCTAGACACAGGACAAGTTGGAGCCCAGCTCTAGACCTGCAGCATTTCAGTTTTCACCCAACAGAGACGCTTATGTCAGAATCACTGCTGTTCTCTCTGAGTTTGCAACCTCGGGTCAACTCCAAGGCAAGAGCCACAACACAAGAGGCAGCTCAAACCAAGGAGGAAATGGTCCCTCGTTTCACCCCTCACTCACAAAGAGGCACTCAGGGTGTCAATGGTGGCCAGCAATATGGGCACCAATATTCTGATGGTGACACTAAAAATAGAATCCAACTTATGCTTGATCATAATCAAGAAGAACACAAAAATGTTTTCCTGGCTTCTAGAGCATGAAAGCTTTAGCACAACTCATAGTGAAAAGGAGCTCTGGTAGCGTAGTGGTCACGAATCAGGCTGTGAACCGCAAGGTCAGCAGTTTGAAACTACCAGCTGTTCCGTGAGAAAAGGATAAGGCATTCTGCTCCCGTAAAGGTTTACAGCCTCAGAAACTTTGTACAGGGTTGCTATGAATCAGAACCGACTCCACAGCAAACCACCACCACCACCAAGGTGTTCCTCAGGGATCGGGTGGATTCAGTTCCTAGTTTGAAGGCTGTCTGCATGCCATAACCTCAAGGTTCAACAGTCTCTATCAGACCAGTAAGTCTGTTTTCTGTAGTTGTTGTTTTCTGATTTTGTATGTTGTTCTAATGCTTTTCTCCCATTCTGTCCAACACCTTCTGTGGTTCCAATCATCTGACACCATTTTTGTTGTTTGTTGGCTGCCTGAATCTCTTCCTTGGTGAAGTATCTGTACATGTCCTGTGCACGTTTTTTAATTGGGTTATTTGTCTTTTTCTTGTAGAGGTGTTGTAGTTTCCTATAGATTTTAGAAATTAGTCACTTGTCTGATATGTCATTACGAAAGATTTTTTCCCATTCTGTGGGCTCCCTTTTTACTCTTTTGGTAAAATCTTTTGATGCACATAAGTTTCTAATTTTTAGTATGTCCTAATCATCTATTTTGTTGTCTTTTGTTTGTATAATTTTCACAATGTTTGGTAGTCTGTGTATGCCCTGTATTAAAGCCCTTAAATTTGTCCATATTTTTTCATTGATAACTTTTATAATTCTAAGATTCACATTTGGGTCTTTAATCCATGATGAGTTGGTTTTTGTATATGGCGTGAGGTAAAAGTCTTGGTTCAATCTTTTACATATCCATTTCTAATTCTGCCAGCACCATCTGTTGAAGAGACTATCTCCTCCCCATTCAGTGCACTTTGACCCCTTGTCAAAGATCAGTTAGCTGTATGTGGATGGGTTAATTTCTGGATTCTCGATTCTGTTCCATTGATCTATGTACCAGTACCAGGCTGTTTTGACTACTGTAGCCGTGTAGTAAATTTTGAAATCAGGGAGTGAGAGGCTTCCAACTTTGTTCTTCTTCTTAATCAGTGCTCTGCTTATCCTGGGTCTCTTTCCTCTGACACCATCTTTAAATGCAGAAGGGACCATTTCCTCTTCTGATTCTTACTATCTGGAACTAGGTCATATCTCAAACAGACTGCTATATCTGACCAAGACTTCATACTCCAGCCATAAGCCCAGGGGTCCCCAGGACACTCACACTTCTGGTAATAAGATTTATGCCTCTATCTCTTTATCTGGAGTCTTGGTGTGGAGCCATAGTGTAAGCACTGAACCGCAAGCCTGGTTTGAACCATAAAATGGGCAGTTCAAACTCACCAGTGCTCCTCAGAAACCCTATTCAGGGTCGCTATGAGTCACAACCAACTTGACAACAACAACAAATTTCTATGTCTGTACACATACACACACACACTCGGAGAGAGATAAAGAAAGATTTACTTTAAGGAATTAGCTTTCATCATTGTTGGGGGCTGGCAAGTTCAAAATCTGTAGGTGGGAGACAGGCTAGAGAGTCCTGCAGACTTACTTTATGACCCTAAATCTGTAGGTCAGTCTATGGAGAGGGTGAAGAGGGATGAAGTTCTGACACAATATCTTTGTAAAGTCTGGAGGCAGAACATATTCTAGGGGAAAACTCCCTTTTTGTTCTTAAAGTCTTCGGCTGATTGGATGAGGTCATCTGCTTTACTTAAAGCCAACTGCTCTAATCACTTGTAACTGTTTCTTCATATTGTCTAGACTAGTGTTCAACTAAGCAATTGGGCACCATGACCTAGCCAGGTTGACACATAAAATGAACCATCTCAATTACTATTAACAGATCAGTAAAAGCTGATATTGACTGGAAATTTCCAAATTTATTTAGTGGGTGGTGAATAAACAAGGAGGGATGAAGAAAATAACCAAACTTGTTTCCATTCTGCTTCCATTTACCTGGAAATGGAAAGCTTTTTATACTTCTCGTTGTTGAGTGCCATCAAGTCAGTTCTGACCTATAGTGACCCTTTATACGGTTTCCAAGGAGCAGCTGGTGAGCTTGAACCAGCGACATTGTGGTTCAAACCTACTCTGCTGCCCAGCGCATTAAAAAGTCCATCCTCCACATCCCCCAGAGCATTGCGTGCCGTTTGTTAAACTCACACTTCTCTCCTTCCCCAATTTGAGTCCCTCATAATGTTAGTAGAGCAGATTAAGAACTTTCCAAATCTGTCACCTGAAGTGAATAGCCAAAGAGTCTCAATTTGCAGAGTTGCTAATGAGTGGTTTTTATTATCCCTTCATTAATGGTAATCTGTTCATTATCAAGCTTTCACTTTTCTTCCTGTTTCTCTTTTTCCCTGAAGACATGATAAGGAGTGAGAATGAATATCAAGATGAAATAAATTTCTGTCTGCATTAACATTAGCAAGTTGCAGAAATACAGTGAAAGTTAAGGGAGCATCTTTATCAAAGTGTCCTCAGAATAGAGCCATGGCCGGGCTAAGGTGGAGTTAGGAGCAAAACAAACAGAAGTAAGAAGCTATGAGAAGGAATGTATTCCTGTGTCAATCAAGACTTCTGGTTTTGTTTTGTGTGGTGCTGCAGGATAATGCACTGGACCACAAGGTTGGTTTGAACCACAAGGTCGGCAGTTCAAACCCACCAGCTACTCCTCAGAAACACTACACTGGGTCACTAGGAGGTGGAACCAACTTGCTGGCACTTGACAACAACATGAGTCAGAACTGACTCAAAGGCACTTAACAACAATAAAGCTCAAGGGGACTTGTAAATATAGACATCCTACTAGTAATTGTTGGGGAGTGTGGTGACTCTGTAAGATAAACTGGACTGTGAACCACAAGGTCCATGGTTCAAGCCCACCAGCCACACCAAGAGAGAAAGATGAGACTTTCTGCTCCCTCCAAGATTTACTGCCTCAGAAACATTATACAGGGTCCCCTATGGGTCAGAACCCGAGTTGATGGCACTTAACAACAATTACTCCCATTTTTGAGGGATTAACCATGTTGTAAACTCTGTACATAGCATTTAATTTATGCTTCTTGTTGTTAAGTGTCGTCAAGTCGGTTCCAAATCGAAGCGACCCTGTTTAGGGTTTCCGAGGAGCAGCTGGTGAGCTTGAACTGCCAATCTTGCAGTTCAAAGCAACTTTACAGTCCAGTACATTAACCCACAACGCCACACCAGGACTCCAATGTATCCTTAGAATAGTCTTTTAAGTTTGGTAATGTAAGGTTGGTATTACACCAATTATGGGTGAGTTCATTTTGACTCATGGCGACTTCGTGTGTGTCTGAGCAGACCTGTAGCTCCACAGAGTTTTCAGTGACTGAGTTTTCACAAGTAGATTGCCAGGACTTTCTTCTGAGGTGCCTCTGGGTAGACTCCAACCTCTAACCTTTCGGTTAGTGGCTGAGCATCCACCACCTAGGACCTCTTTCTGACAGCTGTGGTTTAGAGAGATTAGCTTGCCTAGAAACAGAGCCGGGACTATGGTGAAGCACGTAGGCTGCAGAAGAATTTAAAGAGGTACTCACTCTTTGGGAATGCTGTAGGATAATGCACTGGAACACAAGGTCAGTTTGAACCACAAGGTTGGCAGTGCAAACTCACCAGCCGTTCCTTGGAAACTCTATACAGGGTCGCTATGATTCAGAGCTAACTTGAGGGCACTTAACAACAGAGAGTCTTATACATACTATGTGCTCAATAAATTAGTAGGTAGCTGACAGCATCTTGAAGCAGAGTTAGAACAGGTGTCTGGAATAAGAGCCCTCAGGCATATCCTTGAGAATTGCTTGGAGCAGGGTAGTTTTCTTTACCTCCATCTCAATTCCACCACCTTGCAGAGCCTCAAAGCCAGATTGACCCTGAGCACTAAACCATTTCATGATAAAAGGAGAATCAGTCTATATAACCTTCTGAAACCTAGGATGTGTCTCCTGCTATCTCAGTCCCTCCCCTTGAACCTCTGTCAGATCACTAATGATCCCACTGGACTGCTAACCACGAGATCAGTGGTTCATACCCATCGGCCGGTCACTCTTTGGAAACCCTGTATCAGGTCACTATGAGCCAGAACTGACTCAACGACATTTAACAACAGTAACAATTCAGCCAGGCAGTAAGACTAGGGTGGTAGGAAATTTATTCTTAGAGCCTAAAGACTAGGAACTGAATTATTTAATCTCTTTGAGCTTTTGTTTCATCTGTTGTTGTTGTTGTTAAGTACCATCAAGTCAATACCAACTCATAGCGACCTTCTGCACAGTAGAACGAAAAACTGCCCGGTCCTGGGCCAACCTCACAATTGTTACCATGCTTGAACCCATCGATGCTGCCACTTTGCCAATCCATCTTGCTGGGGGTCTTCCTTCTCATATCCTTCCAAACATCATATCCTTCTCCAGTGACTGGTCCCTCCTGACAATATGTCTGAAGTATGAGAGATGAAGTTTGACCATCCTGGCCTCCAAGGAGCACTCTAGCTGCACTTCTTCCAACACAGATCTGTTGGTTCTTTTGGCAGTCCATGGCACTTTCAAAATTCTTCTCCAACACCATAACTCAAAAGCATCAATTCTTCTACAGTCTTCCTTATTCACTGTCCAGCTTTTGCATGCATATGAGATTATCTGTAGAATAAGAATGATGGCACTTACTCCTCTCGTTTTGCTGTTTTCGTTTCCCAGGGCTGCTTTGACAAATTACCACAAAGGAAGTGGCTTAAAACAACAGAGATTCATTTTTCCGAATTCTGAAAGTGAGAAGTCCAAAATCAAGGTGTTGTCGGGGCTGTGATCTCTCCAAAGTTCTAGGGGAGAATCCTCCCTTGTTTCTTCTTCTTCCAGCCTCTGGTAGTCTCTGTGTTCCTTGGCTTGCGGCAGCCCACCTCCAATCTCTGCCTCTGCCTTCATGTGGTCACCTTCCCTCTGTCTCTTCTCTTTTCATAAGGACAACACTGTATTCCAGTATGTTGTCAGGGTAGCTAATGGCAGCCTCAAAACCCCTCCTTCTTAACAAGGTCACATTCACAGGCATCAGGAGTTAAGACTTGAACATATCTTTTTGGAGTGGACACAGTTCCACCCATAACACTTGCTAATTTTGGAAATTGAAATGAGATGCTTTTACAATACTTAGAAGACCACAGCGCTATACAAACAAAAAGGCTTTTGCAGGGGAAATGAAGCATGTAAATTAACCTTGCAGAGCCATCAACTCTGCTAGGAGAAGAAGACAAGGTGCACAGCCTAACATCGGTGATCTTGAGGTTAAGTTTCATTAGGTGGAGAACTATGTTACACTAGATGGTATTTAATAGAATCCACATCCATACACTCTGGTAGCGTAGTGGTTACAAATCAGGCTGCTAACCTTAGGGTCCGCAGTTCAAAACTACCCACTGTTCCACAGGAGAAAGATGATGCTTTCTGCTCCCATAAAGATTTACAACATCGGAAACATTGTACAGGGTCGATACGAGTCAGAACCAATTCCATGGCACATAACCACCACAACCAACCACATCCATAAGCACAGAGATGGGAGCAAAACAGATATCTCCTAGCTGATTCTTTACTCTTTGACGTAAACTGTCATATGGTAGTCCTCCAGTCACCTCCCACCCATTCATTCTCAATGATGTGCATGCTGTAAGCAGAGCACTGACAGTCACTAGATGATGAAAGGGAATATGAAAGTAAATCTATGTTAAGTGGATCCAATCTGTGCAACCGTTGCTCACTAATGCACTAATTGCATGAAGAAATTAACTGCTGCTCTGATGAGATTTGTTCTGTTCATTGAGAGAAAAAGCTAGTAAGACTAACATTGCCTTGGGAGTCAGGCCTACTGTAATAAAAAGGAATAACATCTCCGACAACCCTGCCATATCCCCAGGATCTTGCACTGGAGCAAATTAAGAGAGCTACATCCATTTAACAAGTATTTACTGAGTGTTCCCTATGAACAGACACTGTGTCAATAGCTTTAGGTGATTAAAACAGAATTAAAAACTGGGCTTCTTTTATAGATCTATTGCCACTTCAGATTGCAATATTTAGAGAATTCCATTAGTTCAGATTTTATTATAAGGAGACTAGGGATATGCCGAAATTAGGAGAGATTCAGAGATGATAAGGATCTAAGATATGATGGGCAAGTCCTTACCAAAATGGACTAAGTCTCAAAGATTTAAAACTGAGATTTTGCCTTCAAAAAAAAATTATTATATATAGTGGTGATGGTTATGTGATATGGGGTCAGTTCCAACTCATAGCGACCCTGTACAGGGTTTCCGAGGCTGTAAATCTTTATGGGAGCAGAAAGCCTCATCTTTATCCCGTGGAACAGCTGGTAGTTTCAAACTGCTGACCTTGAGGTTCAAGCCCGATTTGTAACCACTACAATACCTGAGCTTCATATATATATATATATATATACATATTTTATCCTATATCTAATGATTATAATTAAGTACCATCAAGTCAGTTCTGACTCACACAGACCCTGTATAGAGTTTCCAAGTAGCATTTGGTGGGTTTGAACAGCCGACCTTATATGTTGCAGTTGACTTCTTGTCCTATAGCACCACACCAGGACTCCATATCTAATATTGTTGTTGTTGCTAAGTGCCTTCGAATTGGTTCCACTGTATGAGGTTTCCGAGGAGCAGCTGATGAGTTTGAACCGCCAGCCTTGCTATTCAAACCGACTTATGGTTGAGCGCTTATCCTACAGCGCCACACCAGGATACCTAGGGGAAAATGCTGCTGGGCTGCAGTGTGTAGAACAAATACAAAAGAGCATGTGTTCATTTAAAAAAAAAAAAAAAGCAACAAATATGATGAGAGGACAATGCAACCTTCTTGCCATAATACGTGACATTTGCAGGATGATCCTCAAGAAAATCACCCGTTCTTTGATACTGAAATTATTCCTATAAACATTTCTGTCATGTCGTTGGAGTCCTGGTGTGGCACTGTGGGCTAATGCGCTGGACTGCAAAGTCGGTTTAAACTGCAAGGTTGGTGATGCACTCACCTCGGAAACCCTACACAGAGTCGCTGTGGGTTGGACACAACTTGACAGCACTTAACAACAACAATCATGTCATTATCCTTGCTGATTTATTTTTTCTTTTCTATTTCTAAGTGATCTAACGTGTTTCACCGGATCTCTAGTTCTCCACCATCATTTTCATTGCTTTCATGAAACTATATATTCTTCTTAAGATTTTCTGTTACTTTTTTTTTTTTTAATTGTATTATGAATTGTATACTTCTTTTTAAAGTGTTTATTGTGAGTTGAGGGAAAGTTTACAGGGTAGATCATCAGTTTTACTTTCAACAAATCGTATACTTTGTTTCATTACAATGATTATAATCCCCTCCATGTACCATCAGTTAACAGTATTTCTCTCTATTCATTTTAGCGTTTTTATTTTTTTAACACTCAGGCATATATAATAATTTACACCACCAAAGGGTACATTCTGCAAGCCTGCCTCCTGGCTACCAGCTCTCAGTCCATCTCTTTCCATGAGCCTAGAGTCCTCAGCTGCTCCCTCTCTCCATGTCCCCATCTCTGCTTCCATCTCTGGTGTCCCTGCTTCTGTGGATAAGGTCCCACATTCCACTTGTGCTCTTCTCCCTTGAAGTTTTGTTACAGAACTTCTACCACTACAAATGTGACAGCCACAATATGGCATTATAACAATTGCTCACAATTGAATCATAAAAATTTTATCCCCATCTCTTTACCAGACCCATCTAGACAAGATGAAAACTATTCAGTGGGGATTCTACCTTCTGCCACACACTCCTAAACTAAACTCCCTCTTGAAAACTTGGAAGCCAGTCACTGAGTGCCTTTATCACCCCACGCCCCCCATTTTAGGTAGCCAACGTCTAAGTTGGCCGTCCCTATCTACCCTGTATACAGAGGGTATAGCATTGATACTTGATGTGAAGACGCCTTCCCATTTCTGTTGGTATTTTGAGCTACTACATCCATGAGTATAGGTCAAGTTCATCAAATTGTAGCAATTTACCCTCATTTCCTTTCTCCAAAAAAAAAAAAAAAAACTTTTTAAAAAAAAAATCATCCTTTAGTTGAGTTCTGATTATCAAGCCATCAAGGGTAGGTCAAATGGGTACTGTCTGCAAGTTTGGGTGTTCTTGTGTATCTCCGCTCACTTGATATCAGCTGGATGCTTCAATCTCAGCTATAGCCCTCCATGGCTATGTCCTTGTCCATAGGCTCAGGTGTCCCTAGGTCTCACTACACTTTGGACCAACCAGCCCTTCCTCTTCTCTCTCTCATCTCCAGGTCAACAGGAGTCCATATAGAATGTGGCTGAACTCACCCCATTTCTTCATTGTTGCCTTTCCCCCTCTTCCACTCACCAGTAGACCATTGTGGTCACCAGCAAGCTTACATGCCTGCTCATGTGTTCCCTTTGCATTTCAGTGTTAGAGGGGAATTTGTCCTGAAGGGACTTGATTGCTTGCTTTGATGACTTTCCCGTCGAACAACTTGCCTGTTTGTGTAGTAGCCAGTCATGCTGACATTTTTGTTTTGGGTTTTTCTTGCTGATCTTTCTTTGAAGATGTATCTTCTGTTGCTCTAGCTGTTCCAGGCTGGTTTGCATGTACTTTCTAGTGGGAATGTCCCACCTCAGAAGGTTCTGGATGAGACTCAGAGATTTACTCTTAGAATTACTCTTAATAATTGATTTGCACCATGTGGTCCAGTAACATCAGACATCAGAAAGATGCTGATTTACAAAGACAGAATGGGATCAAGGAGATTCTAGTATGGAGAAGAGGTGCGGTGGTGAGTAATTTTGTAAGTCGGAGATACATGGGTGCCATATTTACATTGTGATGATTCTTTGCTTTTCTAAACAACCTCATAAATGTGATGTTTGTATAATCGGGAACATCTGTTCGTGATCATAAAGTAACATCCTAAAGTAAGTGATGAGCACCAAACACATTCATTAATTCAAATTTAAAAGATATGCTCACCAACTGTGAAAACTGTGAAAGTTTAAATTGCGTTCACAACATCTTGAAATCCTTTTCTTGAGGTATGTATGTGCACGCGCTTTGGGCTTTGGATTATAGAAAATATTTGACTTTCAGTCCAAACTGACCTTTATTAATACATTGTGAAGACTGTGTATTTCTAGATAGCATGTTGTTGTTAAATGCTTTCGAGTCAGTTCCGACTCATAGCAGTTCTTGTCAGGTTGACTTAGATTCACGGCACTCTGCATGTGTCAGAGTAGAACTGTGTTCTGTAGGGTTTTCAATGACTGATTTCTTGGAGTCCTCTAATTGGACTCAAACCTCAGGCTTGCAGCTGAATTGCATTAACTGTTGCGCCATCTTGGTTGGTGGCTGGCAATGTCCGTGTAGTTGGTTCTGACTCATAGCAAACTGTATAGGGGTTTCTGAGGCTGTAAATCTTTACGGGAGCAGAAAGTCTCATCTTTCTCCTGTGGAATAGCTGGTAGTTTCGAATTGCTGATCTTGAGGTTAACAGCCCAATTCATAACCACGATGCTTCCAGAGCTTCTTGCTTGTGCCATTTAGCGACTTCAAATGTATGTAGATACACGTGCATGTAACACATGCTATATATATATGTGTGTGTGTGTGCTTCAAAAAGTTTGTGGGAAAATTCCAGTATCTTTAAATTTCACTTTTCCATGAACTTTTTGAAGCACCTTCACATTTAAATGTGAGTAAAACTGTAGGATACGCACTGACTGGTAACTATAAGGTCGGTAGTTCAAACCCACCAGCAGATCTTGGAAACATTCCACAGATCGCTATGAGTCAGAAACAATTTGACAGCACACCGCCACTACCACAACAATACACATCTACATACCAACAT
>NW_006408578.1:4742557-4754818 GCF_000296735.1 Chrysochloris asiatica | reverse complement strand
GAGGCTGTAAATCTTTACGGGAGCAGAACGCCTCATCTTTCTCCCGCGGAACCGCTGGTAGTTTCGAACTGCTGAACTTGCGTTTCGCAGCCCGATTCGTAACCACTGTTAAGTTATTTTAATTATATAAATAAAAATTTGTTACTGTCTTTATTGTATGTTTCTATAAACAACCACACCAAACTTGTTAAATTTCTCATTAGCATTGACTTGTCAAGTTTTTGACAATGCACTGATTTCCACAAATTCTTAATAAGATGTGAAGCAAAATAAAGGTTCTTACGTTATACTCACTAATCACTAATAGTTTTTTTCAAGGCTCCCTGTTGTCACTGAGGTTGAGTTCACTGAAAGTCAAGGGTTCACTAACCCACTAACCACTCTGTGTAGTGGTTAAAGCCCTCAGCTACAAACCTAAAGGTTGGCAGTTTGAACCCATCATCCATTCCAAGGGAAAAAGATGTGGCGGTCTGTTTCCATAAAGAATTCAGTCTTCAGCATCCAATGGGGCCGTTCTACTCTGCCCTGTAGTGTCAAAAAGAGACAGAATTGGTAACAACAGGTCAGGTTTTCACAGCTGCACTCACTCATTTGGAAGTACCTTAAAAATGCATAAGTGGTTTTTGACATTTCTTTATATTTCCAGTTGATGATCCTAGTGGAAACAGATACACGAATACTTTGAAGTCATTTCATTTTACAGTACCCTCACTCTGTACCGTTTATGACAGAAATCATCTCTGAGCAGCTCATTCTACCAGTATAGATTGTTTTCTCTGGTTCTGACTCTCTCTGAGACCCATCACCCAAGATGCATATTAATCCTGGCATATGTACTCCTGGTGTGGTGCTGTGGAATGAACACTGGACTGTGAATCACAGGGTCAGCGGTTCAAACCCACCAGCTGCTCCTCGGAAACCCTGTACAGGGTCGCTCTGAGTCTGAATCAACCTGAGGGCATTTAACAACAACGACATACTTTCCTAGTGCTAATCTGCCTGTACAATTTATGTCATTGATATTTTACATAAATCAAATCTCATCAGAAATTTATGATGCAAATTCCAAACACAGATATCTCTCAGCAACTTTATCACCTTTCTGTTGAGGGCTGCTCAACTGACCTCCTGATATTTTGGTGGTTATGTGTCATGGAATTGGTTCCGACTCATAGAGACCCAGTACAGGGTTTCTGAGGCTGTAAATCTTTATGGGAGCAGAGAGCCTCATCTTCGTCCCGTGGAACAGCTGGTAGTTTCGAACTGCTGACCTTGTGGTTCGCAGCCCAATTCGTAACCACTACGCCACCAGAGCTCCTTGACCTCTTGATATAGCCCACATTATGTGAGCAGCGAATTGACTGAAACTAAAACTGTCTCTGCTATCTTTCCTCTAGGCTATAAATAACCGATTTGCATAAACATATCAGCCTATCAATTCATTAGAAATCATCAAAAGAGCCCCTGATTCATAACAATAGAGTCTTTTTGGATGTAATTGCTATAGAAGTAGATTATTGGCTTTTTCTTTCAGAGAGTCACCAGGTAGACTCAAACTGCCAACCTTCACGTTTTTCTAATTCACATAAAGGTACAACGTAGACTAGTGGAGGCTCAGTGTCCAATGGGACTTCAGTTGAATGCTTCTGAGTGCATCTGCCTGTCTAGATTATAACTTCCTTGAGACCAAGCTTTACTTGCCTTTTATCTTCCATGACTAATGTGGTCTCTTCTGTAGACTTACAGTGATTGTAAATTCTGTAAGATTAATACTAGCATCAATATTTTAAATCTCTTATTATGTTATAGAAACATCTCCCATTGCATTACATGGATAATTTGATTTAGATGTCACAATCAGCCTGTAAATCATTAAGTTGAGCTTGAAAGAAGCTAACTTACTTCCTTAAAGCCATACCGCCAAGATTTGAAGTCAAGCTTATTTCATTCTAGAACCAGGGCCTCAGCCACTGTGACAAACACAACAGGTACACGAATACACACACACATACAAGGAATCTCACATCCCCATAGCAATTAAGCCCGAGGCTCAACCCAAAATTGAGAATCTGAAATGCCTTTGTAAAATACAGTCTGATGAAAGATAAACCACAGGAGTCCTGACAGTCTCATGTAAGAAGACAGACACAACCTTTATGCACAGGAAAAAGGCAAACACAGACCTGAGAGTCTAAAAGGGACTGATCTCCTGGCAGGTAACGAGTATGAGAGTTAAGAGAGCTAAACCTCCAACCACTGCCTGCAGCGTACCTGCTCTCTCCTTATCACTAGCATGGCCTCTCAGTTACCTGCACTGAATTTGAACCAGTTTGCAGACTTTTGTTTACATCCCAGTGGGGGAGTAAAGCTCTGATTACCTTCTACAACTTCCACTTCTGCCTGAGGCTCGGAGGAGAGACTGCAGGGCCACCCTGCATCATACCTGGCCCACCAAGCTTCATATTACACAACCAGCAGGAGGGGCGTGGAACTATCCCTGGGGGGAAGGACAAGTTCTCCTTCCAAATCTGTTTCTGTGTACTTGAAAAGGAGTTCTGGTAGTATACTGGATTAGGAGCTGAGCTGTTAATTACAAGGTCAGCAATTTGAATCTACCATCCACTCCATGGGAGAAAGATGGAGTTTTTTGTTCCCATAAAGATTTATAGCCTCAGAAACCCTATACAGGGTCGCTATAAGCTAGAACCAACTCCAAAGCACACAACCACCACCACTATGTGCATTAAAAACTGTGGTCAATGCTTACAGAAGTCTGCTGCTGAGAGAAGAGGACCAAAAACAGCATCCAGCCACACTACCTGCCACCAAAATTACTTTGAAATTGAGCCCCAGGATTCTAGAGAGTGCTGGAAATGAGGAGGTTTGGGGTTTGGTTTGTTTTTTCTTCAGAATCCTTGTTTAAATTGTATCTGTTCCGCCCAAGCTACTGCAACCGGGAAAGATGGCTTCTCCTCTCTGCCCCTGGAGCTTTGTGTACTTAACACTCCTTCTGATATGAACATCTACAATCCCACTTAGCTACACTCCATCCATTCATTCATGTAGCACTCTCGGAGGTTCTCCGAGACACTGGGGGAGAGGCCAGGATCCAGAAAGGATTGAAGCCCTGTTCCTATCTTCAAGGGAGAACATAGTCCAGTGGGTGAGCCAGATGGGTATACAAACAACCTCAATGGAGAGCAATCAGTTCTACAATAAAGAGAAGTAAGGGTGCCTGCCACAGTGCAGGCATTAACCCTCCTGGTATGGCACTGCAGGATAATGCACTGGGCTGCAAGGTCAGTGGTTCAAACCCACCAACCGGTCCTTAGAAACCCTAGACTGGGTTAGGGTTTCTATGAGTCGGAATCTACTCGACTGTACTTAACAACAATGACAAGGCAAGACTAAGGAGCCCTAAATGGTGCTGTGGGTTAAGTGTTGGGCTGCTAACTTCAAGGTCGATGGTTCAAGTCCACCAGTTGTGCTGAGGGAATAAAATGAGGCTGTTTGCTCCTGTCAAGATTTATTGTCTCAGAAAGCCAAAGGAGAAATGTCGCTCTGACCAGTTAGGGCTGCTTTAGGTCAGAGTCACTCTGGCAATGGGTTTGGTTATTTTGGCTTTAAGGAAAGATCAGAGTCCCTAGTTGGTACAAGCATTAATTGTTTGAAAGCTAACCAAAAAGTTGAAGGTTCAGGTGTACCCAGAGGTGCCTTGGAAGAAAGGCCTGGTGATCTGCTTCCAAAAGAGCAACTACTGAAAACCTTACAGAGTACAGTTCTACTTGGATGCATATGGAATCACTATGAATTGGAGTTGATCCCACAGCAAACAGCAAAGGCAAAATTAAAGGAAGGCAGCAAGGGAGAAGAGCGCCTTGAATCGTATAAGCCAAAAGGGTATAGAGTATCCAACTGAAATTTTAGCAAGTTACTATAAACCTTGTAGTTGTTGTTGTTGTTAAGTGCTGTAGAGTCAGTTCCTACTCATAGGAACCTTGTATAGGGTTTCCAAGGAGCTTGAACTGCCAACCTTATGGTTCAAATCAACCTTGTAGTCTGGCATATTAACCCACAGCGCCACACCAGGACCCCCCTATAAACCTAGTGGATTAAAAACAAAAACACCCCGCAAATGTATTATTGTATAGTTCTGCAGGAAGTCCAAAATCTATCTCTGGGCTGAATTCAAGGTGTTCCCAGAACTTCATTCCTTCTGGAGGCTCTAGGAGAGAATTGGTTTATCTGTTTCTTATCTTTCCAGCTGCTAGAAGGTGCTCCCGCAAAGTCAGCCACATAACATCTTCGTATCTCTCTCTCTCCCTTCTCTCCTTTCCCCTTTGTCTTGGTGTTGGTAATAAAATTTTCAGAGCAGGAAGTATAAACTCTAAAAATGTGACCCTCAAAGGAGACATTGTCCCTCCGATGGAAGGCCTGGAGGACAGTAGTTTAATCCAAGGAAGTAAAGGCAACAGAGTGACACTCAGACTGCAGAGCAGACACATCTGTGGAACAAACCCCTCATTGTCCCGCAGTAGCACCATGTAAAACAGCTGCTACCCTAGTCTAACCTCAGTGGAGGGCCATTCAGTCACAGCCAAAGCCTGAAACTTCTTCACTAAGATGTCTTGCTTTAGAAAAGCACATCCAAGTTCCCCAGCTGATATCTTGGAATCATTTGTAACAGAACAGCCTCTTCTAAGATTGCTCCTTTATTCAAGTTTCTCAGAAACAATCATTTTAATTTTCTGTAAAAGGCTTTGTGGCACTCCTTGGTTGAGTAATCAGTGTTTTAAGATGGGGATGCAAATGACAGTATCTTCAGTCACCAATATGGCTTTTATCTCATATTAAGTTTTCTTTGGCCCGGCTTTCTTTTTTAGATCTAAAATATTTTATCCTTCAAATAATGCAAGTAAAAAGATTTGCTAATCTGTTGGTTAAACTACTGAGCTCTCTCTCTTGGAACACAGCTTTTGTGTGTGTCTAGAGAAACCTCTTTGGGAAGACTATAGGAAGAAAGGAAAGAAGTACCAAAGAGTTGACATTTGGTCCTCAAATAGTCACTCAGGTATTTGTTAGTCAGTGTTTTTGTATGCTTGTAGTTTTTATGTGGCTTTGGTTTATCAGCATTGCCAACCCCTCCTAACCTTTGGCATATAAGTATATTATATGCTAACATGAACATTTATATGCTAATATGGACAAGTCTGTTAGGAACTTATCCAATCTTTTTCCCCTGAGTCACCACTGAAGGAAGGGACACAGTGATAAGCTCTGGGACTCTTACTGGTTGGAAGAAATGGAAACAAGTACCAACTGAAGGCCAGCTGGCAAGTTATTAGTTATGAGAAGGGATATGTCAGTACTGTAAATCTAGAAGTTTGAGCTGAATTCAAAAAGGTACCAAATGCAAAATTCAACCTCATATTAAAGCTAAGCTTTCTTAACGAAGAAGCCCGAAGATAACAATGACTTAAACTAGAGGGAAAAAAATGTTCTTTCACCGTTATTGTGTGTTGTCAAGTTGATTCCAGCCCACAGTAACCCTATAGGAGCAAGTAGAACGCTCTTACATAGTAGACAGAAGAGAGTGGTCCAGGGTTGACGGTGTAGCTTTGCCTTCTTCAACGTGTGGCATACAAGTTGGTCCAAACCATT
Organism: Chrysochloris asiatica; assembly: GCF_000296735.1. Lineage (NCBI taxonomy): Eukaryota > Metazoa > Chordata > Mammalia > Afrosoricida > Chrysochloridae > Chrysochloris > Chrysochloris asiatica. The sequence goes on along the minus strand of NW_006408578.1, from coordinate 4,749,157 downwards.
GCTACTCCTCAGAAAGCAGAAGGGGAATAAAGGAAGTTAGGGAACGCAACTTCCCCTTTTAAACAGATGGCTCAGAAGGTCCATCATTTGGTTCAAATCATTTTGGTCTGAAGTTAGTCTCATCGTCAGAACTAGCTGCAAGGAAGATTGGCAGATGTCATTGTAGCAAGACAGCTATGAGTTCTGCTAAAACTCAGAAGGTTCTCTTACTAAAGAAAGGGGCTAGCAAGATCATATAAATGCCCAGAGACCCAAAACAATTCCAAGAGAATCTGTAAATGGGACTAGGTAAGCTTATATCAAACGGCTTTGCACATTACATTGGATGCATATTTGAAGATATTTTAAAAAGGACTGAGGGGTAAAGACTGAATGAAATGGCAATGGTATGTCAGCATCAAGAGACTCAGATTAAATGTGTGTGATATTCAGGAGGTGTGTTGTTGTTAAGTGCCACTGAGTCAGTTCTAGCTCATAGCTACCCTTTATAGGGTTTCTGAGAAGCAGCTGGTGAGCTTGAACCGCCAACATTGCAGTTCAAACCAACTTTGTAGGCCAGCGCATTAACCCACAGTACCACACCAGGACTCTTCAGCAGGTATTTGTTAAGTCGTTGTTGTTAAGTGCCGTCAAATTAGTTCCAACTCATAATGACCCTCTATAGGGTTTCCAAGGAGCGGTGGGTGAGCTTGAACCACTGACCTCATGAGTCAAACTAGCCAGAACTCTTCAGCAGGTATGGTGGTGACGGTGGTAGTATGCTGTGGAGTCAGTTCCAACTCATAGCAAAACTGCATAATGTCTCCAAGGCTGTAAATCTTTACGGGAGCAGAAAGCCTCATCTTTCTGCCGCCGAACAGCTGGTAGTTTTGAACTGCAGACTTTGCGGTTCACAGCCTGATTCGTAACCATTGCACTACCAGAGTACAAATCAGGTTGCCAACCTGAAGGTCAGCAGTTCGAAACTACCAGCTGTTCCATGGGAGAAAGATGAGGCTTTCTGCTCCCATAAAGATTTACAGCCTCAGAAACCCTGTGCAAGGTTGTTATGAGTCAGAACTGACTCCACGGTACTTAACAACAACAACAACAACAACAGTGACAAACTCTGGCATGTCTTTTGGTCAGCAGGTACAATCCCATACAAATAGCTTCATACCATCAGTACATACAAAATACTTGGGAGTGTGTTCTCTAATTTGTCTTCATAGATGCCTTGGGGAATTCAGGCAAGCCAAGGCTGGCAGGTGTGTGCAGAGGAAGAGAGTGGAGAGGCCTTCATACTCATCTCTTTGGTGGTCTCAGTATCTAACAGCTGGGAGCTCAGTTGGCTAGGACAGAGACCATAGGCATTCAGATATCACTTAGACAACAAGTCTGTTCCAGTCTTAGCATCCCGTGCTTTACAGATTAGTGATGCTCAGCTGTCCCCTAGACAGCTGATTCAGCATTATGTAAAAACTTATTAGAAAAGCAAATTCTCCAGCCCCTCCCCAAACCTACTCAATCAAGAACACTAAGGGCCAAACCCATTGCTTCAAGTTGATTTTGACTCATAAAGGCCCTGTGTTGTTGTTGTTAAGTACCGTGGAGTCAGTTCCAACTCATAGTGACCCTGCACAGGGTTTCCGAGGCTGTAAATCTTTACGGGAGCAGAAACCCTCATCTTTCTTCCGCGGAACGGCTGGTAGTTTCGAACTGCCAACCTTGAGGTTAGCAGGCCGATGCCAGGTAAAACTGCTGCATAGGTTTCCAAGGCTGCAAATCTTTACAGAGGCAATTGCCACATCTTTCTCCTGTGGAGAGGCTGGTGGATTCAAACGACTGACCTTTTTAGTTAGCAGCCGAGCCCTTAAGTCACTGCACCCACCGAACTCCTCCCCTAAAGATTTGCCCTGAAGTTGGTTCTGACTCATTTTCGAGGCTGCAAATCTTTATGGGAGCATAAAGCCTCATCATTTTCCTGCGGAACAACTGGTAGCTTGTAACTGCTGACCTTGAGGTTAGCAGCCCAACTCATAACCACCACACTAATAGAGCTCCTACAGGCAGATCCCAGCAATCTGTGTTAAATAAGCCTTTCAGATGATTCTGATACCTGGTTCAAGACTGAGTAGTTGCTGTTATTGTACCCCATTTTACAGTCAAAGAACATGAGTATCTGTAAGGTTAGACACTTCCCTGGTATTTCAGAGCTTGGAAATGACTGAGTGGAAGTTCAGGACCAGAGAGTCATCAATCTTGCTCTGATATGTTGATTGATATCCTCCATATTTAATTTATTCTGCATCTTGGTGAATTAATGATCATACATGTTTCTCAATATTAGACATTCAACTGTAAGTTAAAACCTTTAGAGGTTCTATAAAACTGCTCAGGGGAAATGGCATGTTTTATTTAAAGCCAATAGAAGTTACAAAGGGATACTTCAAAAAGGGAGGACGAAATAATCACAAGTTGAGTTTCCAAATGACATGAGAATTAGGAGGAAAGAGAAGGAAAGAAAGAAGAGTAGCAAATTGATCTATTCCAATTGATGTCTGCAGTGGATCTCCGCAAGGTGATTCTTTTTATCTTGCTTAGTGATAAGCACCAAAAGTACCTCTCATCCAAATGCACTCTTTGTTTTCAAAGTACTTTTGAGTCCCTAGCATTAGAACATTGCTTGGCACATGGCGTGCCTTCTCCACGTGTTTGTGGAATGAGCAAATGCTGAACTGACTCTTTGTCTTCAAAGAGAACTTCCAGGGAAGAAATCAAGTCAGGTGACCTTCCATAACAGCTTTTTGGGATGAGAGTGAGCCCTACAGACCAGCCAGTTCATCTTCTTTGTTTGTAGATGAGGAAGCTGACCAAGACATTATGTAACACGTTCAAGGTCACATAGATAGGTGATGAGAGGAATGAAACCAGCACTCAAGAGTTGGACTATACATTGTCAAAAATTCACCTAACTGACACTTACAGTCTGTGCATTTCGCCGAATATAATTTATACAGTTTTCAAAAGAAAACTCAAATTTCCCAACTCTTTCCCCCTCCCCATCATCTCACTTCTATTATACTTTCCTGCTAAAAAGAAGGTCACTGATATAATTCTGAGCTACAAACAGCTTTACCAAGAAAGCCAGAATTAGAACTTCCAGGGGAAAATACAATTTTAATAAACTGAGGTATACCAACTTTGTTTATTTTAAGGGGAAAACAAATTTATCATTTCAAATCATCTACATTAGGAAAAGTATAATCTCAAAGTAAGGACAATTTTCCCCAAAAGACTGTTTCCCCTCCCTACAAAGATCTTTAAGGCATGCATCCCTTGGGTGCCACTGAATTATGAACCGAAAGGTTGGTGTTTCAAACCCACTCAGAAGTTCTGTGATCTGCTTCCACAAGATCACAACTTAGAACAGTGTGTGGAGCAGTTCTACCCAGCACACATGGGGTTACCATGAGTCATAAATGACTGAACAGAACCAAACCACAACAAAACCAGGAAGATTTTTAATGGGCCCCTGGAGACCAACATCTGGAACTCCTGTGCCAAATAAAAAAAGAATCAACAAATTAGCTAAGTGCCAGGATATTTAAATAGCTGACTGCCCCTAATAGCTTTACTCCATCTGACCTTGGGTCACACATTAAAGACTTAATGTCCCTACAGGATCCAGGCATCTCCCCTTTGGGGGAGATGGAAGAAGCAGCAGTATCCATATTGCGTGTCCTCTTGGTCTGAAGCTGCTCCCTAGAAATGCTCTCTCCCCTGAGAGAGCACCTCAGTAAACGGTATTACTCCATGCTTGCTGGTACCCCAGATGCTGCCTGCCAATACTCAGGGCATCAGCCATGTTCTTTAGCAGCTAAGAGAACGGAGAAGAGGTGGCAGACATTAGGAGTGTGGGAGGGCATTTCCTGTTTACCTATTGAAGGAAGGGGACATTGGGATTGGTGTGTAAGGTTGACTCCATGTCTCTAGTGAGCCATGGTCTTGAGAAAGCTTTCAGACCCACATCACTTCTCCCCAAGACACTGTTGTTGTTGTTAGGTGCCATCGAGTCAGTACCAACTCATAGAGACCTATGCACAACAGAACGAAACATTGCCCAGTCCTGGGTCAACCTCACAATTGTTGCCACGCTTGAGCCCATCGATGCTGCCACTTTGTGAATCCATCTTGCTGGGGGTCTTCCTCTTTTTCTCTGACCCTCCACCTTACCAAACATCATATGATATCCTTCTCTAGCGACTGGTCCCTCCTGACAATATGTCCTAAGTATGAGAGACAAAGTTTAGCCATCCTGGCCTCCAAGGAGCACTATGGCTGCACTTCTAACACAGATCTGTTTGTTCTTTTGTCAGCCCATGGCACTTTCAATATTTTCCTCCAACACTATAACTCAAAAGCATCAATTCTTCTATGGTCTTCCTTATTCACTGTCCAGCTTTCACATGCATATGAGGTTATTGAAAATACCATAGCTTGGGTGAGGCGCTCCTTAGTCTTCAAGCTGACATCTTTGCTCTTCAACACTTTAAAAAGGTCTTGTGCAGCAGATTTGCCTAATGCAATACGTCATTTGATTTCTTGAGTGCTGCTTCCGTGAGTGTTGATAGTTGATACAAGAAGAATGAAGTCCTTGACAACTTCAATCTTTTTTCCATTAATAAGAATGTTGTTTATTGGTCCAGTGGTAAGGAATTTTGTTTTCTTTACACTGAGATGCAATCCATAGCGAAGGCTGTGCTCTTTGATCTTCATCAGTAAATATTTCTGAGATCTTTGAGATCTCAAAACTTTGAGCTCTTCTCAAAAGTAAATACTGCTTTACTTTCAGCAAACAAGGTTGTATCATCTGCATATCAAAGGTTTTTAATGAGTCTTCCTCCAATCCTGATGCCACGTTTTTCTTCATATAAGCCAGCTTCTTGGGTTATTTGCTCAGCATATAGGTTGAATAAGTATGGTGAAAGAATACAATCCTGTCGCACACCTTTCTTAATTTTAAACTATTCAGTGTTCCCATGTTCTTTCTGTTCGAACAACTGCCTCTTGGTCCATGTACAGATATCTCATGAGCACAATTACGTGTTCAGGAATACTCATACTTCACAATGTTGTCCATACCTTGTCATGATCCACACAATCAAAAGCCTTTGCGTAGTCAATAAAGCACAGGTAAACATTTTTCTGATATTTTCTGCTTTCAGCCAAGATCCATCGGACATCAGCAATGATATCCCTCATTCTACCGCCTCTTCTGAATCCGCCTTGAACCTCTAGAAGTTCTTTGTCAATGTATGCTTGTAGACGTTTCTGTATTGCCTTTAGCAAAACTTTACTCACGTGGGATATGTGTGTAGTCACCTTTTATGTGAAAAAGGTATTGCATTGGTCTTGCAGAATTCTACCATAGGATCTCCAGCATCATTTCTATTACCAAGGCCATATTTACCAACTGTTGATCCTTCCTCTTTGTTTCCAACCTTCACATTCCAATTGCCAGTAATTATCAATACATCTTGATTGCATGTTTGATCAATTTCAGACTGACTAATTTGGTAGAATTCTTCAATTTCATTATCACTGGCTTTAGTGGTTGGCTTGTAAATTTGTATAATAGTTGGTTTTAACTGGTCTTTCTTGTAGGTGTATGGCTAGTACCCTATCATAGACAGTGTTGTACTTCAGGACAGATTTTGAAATGTTCTTTTTGACTGTGGCTGCCATGCTTTTCCTCTTCAGTCTGTCATTCCAGCATAGTAAACCATTCAGAATGGCCAATACCAGTCCACTTTAGCTAACTAATACCTAGGATATTGATCTTTATGGGTTCCAATTCATCCTTGATAACTTCTAATTTTCCTAGATTCATACTTCATACATTCCATCTTCAAACATTTTTGATAGATGTTTGCAGCTGTTTCTCCTCATTCTGAATTGTGTCCCATCAGCAAACAAAGGCCCTGAAAGCTTTGCTCTGTCACGTCGTTATCGTTAACTCTGTGGCTCTGAAAGATGGGCACTGCACTGATGACTGAAGGGTCTATGGTTCAGATCCACCAGTTGCTTCTCGGAAGTCCTATACTGACTCGACAGCACGTAACAACAACTCTGAGGAGGCAGCTCTTCCCCAGTTGTATTTTGAGTGCCTTCCAACCTGAGGGGGTCATCTTGCAACACCATATGTAATAATGTTCTGTTGCTATTTATAATGTTTTTTATCTTCCAACACTATATCTGAAAGTATTCTGCTGCTCTTCATAAGGCTTTCAGTGGTTAGACAGTCACATGTCATCCACTTCTTCTTTCTAGTCTGCGTTAGTCTGGAAGCTCATCTGAAACCTGTCCTCCATGGATGAGGCCTGCTGGTATTTAAAATACCAGTGGCATAGCTTCCAGCATCACAACATGCAAGCCACCATGATGTGACAAACTAGCAGATGAGTGGTCGTTTGTCTGTAAATATGCATTGGAATCTTGGTGTGGCACTGTCAGATAAGCACAGGACTGCTAATGTAAAAGTGAGTGGTTAGCAGTCCAGTGCTTATCATATGTATGTATCATATATATATATATATATATATATATATATATATATAT
>NW_006408578.1:4740168-4742457 GCF_000296735.1 Chrysochloris asiatica | reverse complement strand
ATTTATGTACACTATTATAATATAGGAGTCCTGATGTGGTGCTGTGGGTTAATGCACTGGACTTCAAAGTCGGTTTGAACTGCAAGGTTGGTGGTCCAAGTTCACCAGCTGCTCCTGGGAAACCCTATACAGTGTCACTATGGGTTGAAACCAACTCAATGGCACTTAACAACAATTACAACATAGAAATTCAAAGTTAAGTAAGCATTGTCTGAGATACATTGATTATTAACTTATTTATGGTATTCAATTCATATGTGTGTGTGGATGTGTCCAATTGTGTGGGTTTGAGTTTGGATGTAGTGTAATAAGGGAGCAAGATCCCTGAAATAGGTATCTTTTTTAGAATTGAAAAAGGACCTAGGACCCTCTCTTCCTCATTTCACTTCCTTTTAACCATGTGATTCCTGAAAAACCCTACTAACTACCTCAGAGTTACACTCAGGTGGCTGCCTACTGGAAGCCTCATTTGAATTGGTTCCTGAAATTTTTGTTAGACCTCTGCCTATGAGTTGCATGTCCTTATTTTGCCTGAGAAGAGATTATTTTGGAAATTAATTTCTCACATTCTTCCAGTTCCCTGAGAGCCTTTGATCAAGTCCACTGCCTGATTATTTCAGATTGAGTGTCATGAAAACAAATAAAGAAGACAGAAGGCAGCCTGTTGACCTTGAAAAAATAAGCTTATTTTCAGCAAAGAACAGACTGTTGATGTAGCACCAAGACATACAAAACCCATTCTGACTCCTTATGTGTCCTTAGGACTTTAGGAAAAATCTCATCTTACACTTCAGAATAGTATGAAATAATCTTCTGCAACCCCAGGCTCTCTTTATTCAGAATTAATAAAACAGATCTGAAGCTTCTCCAGCTACCTATCCACTTATATCTATATTGCTATAATAATAATTGCAATATTAATTGATTAATCTAGCCCGAGGCACTCAAGTGTCTGCACACAAAATTAGAATGTAATTGCAATAATAAAGAGATCAAATAATACAATTAAAAAATAAAAGATGACAAATGCTCACTCAGGAAGCCTTTTGTATGCACTGAAATGTTTGCTACTTATTTACAATGCATCCTTTGCAGATTCCTAAAGAGAGGGTGTGAAGCAGAATAATTTCTGTGAACTGTTTATGCACAGATATCAAATAAAAGTGCTCCCAGGAGGATTGATTGCAGTATAATTGTAGACCCAAGCATATGTTTAGTAGAGCATTGTTTAAATGTGTTTTTTATAGCAGACTTAACATTGAACTGGCACTAATACCGTTTTCACGTTTCTCATAAAGCTACTAAGTTGAAGAAGTATTATTTATAGGAAACAGAGCAGGAGAAGGACAAGACAGACAAATAGAAGCAACTCAAAAATTTAATTCTTTGAGATTTAGATGTGTAGTTTACATTCATAGAATTGATCAGAAAGATGAGACAGTCCGCTCGTAAGGCACTGAGAACTAATCGGCTGCAGTTTCCATTGGAAGTCCACAGTGACTTTCTGCCTTGTACCCAATTTTTGTCACTTTTTTTTTCCTATTAGCTATGTAAGAAAAGAGTCCTGTTGTTGTGGTCTGATGCATCAGACTGCAAAGGCATTTGAACTGCAAGGTCAGTGGTTCAAGCTCACCAGCTGCTCCTTGAAAACCCTATACAGGATTGCTATGGGTTAAATCAACTGGATGGCACTTAACAACAACAACATATAAGAAAGGGTCTGAGGGTGGTTCATATCAGAGTCATCATATCTGCACATTTTTAAATTGTGAGATTTCTATTCCTCATCGTTTTAGTAATAGTCTTAGACCTTGATCTTTTACTTTCAATGCCTTATTCATCCCATGCAGTTTCTTGGCTCCTGCCGAGTCAGGAATGAAATGAGATTGTTGTTGGTAAGTGTCATGAAGTCAGTTGCAACTCACAGCAACTTTGTACAGGGTTTCTGAGGAGCAGCTGGTGGGTTTGAACCGCTCATCTTGCAGTTAACATTACGGTGCTGATCCTTCAGTGCTACACCAGTACTCCACAATGACTGTTGTTGTCAAGTGCCACAGAGTTGGTTCCAATTCATACCGACCCTGTATAGGATTTCTTTGAAGGGGCTGGTGAGTTTGAACTTCTGACCCTGTGGTTCAAACTGACCTTGAGGTCCAATGTTTATCTTACAAAGCCAAACCAGGACTCCCTGAAATGAGAGTGTTGTTGTTGTTGTTATTGTTGTTGTTAAGTACTGTTGAGTGGATTCCAACCCATAGCAACCCTGTATAAGGTTTTCGCAGAGTGGCT
>NW_006408578.1:4723161-4739762 GCF_000296735.1 Chrysochloris asiatica | reverse complement strand
ATTCGTAACCACTATACTACTAAAGGGCTCCACTCATCTGACCAATATCCAGGTATTCTTTTAGCCTCACTGCTTCACAGTGTTGGGGTCCTGATGTGACACTGTAGGATCAGCAATGAACTTGTTAACCAAAAGGTCAGTGATTCAAATTCATCTGCCTTGTCTCAGAAATCCTATGCAGAGTCGCTAAGAATCAGAACCAATTTGATGGCACTTAACAACAACAACAACCTTAGTGTTAGGGAAGGCGCACACAATCATAAGGGCGCATCAACCTACACGCACCACCAGCAGAAATGACAACACTTCCTGGCCACCACCACCCTACCCTGTCACAAAGAGAAGACTTGGAGATAGTGCAGTCATTCAGTGATTTGACACTTAACACAGAGTTATGGGGTACCTCTTCCATACAAACCAAGCCCGTTGCCAGTGAGTGTGTTTTGACTTTTGGTAACCTCATGTGTTACACAGTACAACTCCTGCTCCATAGAGTGTTCTTGGCTGTCATCTTCAGGTAAACAAATCTGCACTGCCAGATGGGTTTGAACTGTCAACCTTTTGATTAGCAGCCAAGTGAAAATTGCTTGTACCACCTAGACACCTGGTTATTGTTGTTGTTCGGTGTCATCGAGTCTATACCGACTCAGCAATCTTATGCCCAGCAGAACGAAACACTGCCTGATCCTGGGCCAACCTCACTACTGTTGCCACACTTGAGTCCATCAATGCTGCCTGGAGTGACTATTATTGTTTGTGTACTGTTGAGTCAGTTCTGACTCAGAGTGATTCTGTACAGGGTTTCTGAGACTAAGTCTTTATGGAAGCAAAAATCTCATCTTTCTTCCACAGAGCGGCTGGCAGATTTGAACTTCTGACCTTGCAGTTAGCAACCCAGCATGACACACTATCATACCAGTCTCCTTTTTGTTGTTAAGTGCCATCAAGTCGTTCCAACTCATAGCGACCCTGTATAGGGTTTCCAAAGAGTGGCTGGTGGGTTTGAACCACCAACCTTGTGGTTCAAACTTACCTTGAGGTCTAGTGCTTATCCTCCAGTGCCAACCCAGGAGTCCTTAGGTGCTAGAAACATTGCAGTGAATCCAGACTGGTCTCCAGTAGCTTATGTTCCAGTGGAGGGAGACAAAGGATAATCAAATAGGCAAGCAAATGTATAATATACTATCTAGTTGGGAGACGTATTATGAAGAAAAATAAAACAAGGGCTGTACCCTTAGTGGAGTCCTAGTGTGGCGCTGTGGGCTAATGCATCAGACTGCAAAGTCATTTCAACTGCAAGGTCGGTAGTTCAAGCTCACTTGCCACTCCTAGGAAACCCTATACAGGGTCATTATGGATTGGAATCGACTCAACAGCACTTAACAACAACAACAATATACCTTTAGTGTGACTGACTAAAGGGCATGATTTTAGAGAGTGTGGGCAGGAAAAGGCTACAGATGTAACTAACTCTGAGCAGATCTGAAAAGACATGCATGGGCCTCACTTTAATAGTCTTTAAATAAACTAATGGACCTGAATCTTAAGAGATGGAAATAAGATGTGAAATAAAAACAGGAATTGTTTCTCAGTGTTTCTGGAGAAAATAATAAGAGTTTACTTATACGAAGCACTTTGCAATAATACCTCATTTAATCCTCACAAACAGTTTTGTGAGGTAGGAATTATTATTACTCATCTTTTACAGATGAGGTTAGTAACTCACCGGTTCTCCTTTTTTTAAGTGGGCTTGAACATATATATATAATGAAAATACAACATACATACATGAAACAAGCTGCACTCTTTACAAAGAGTAAAATTTGATACATTTTTATGGTAGCATAGTGGTTATGAGTCAGACTGCTAACCTCAAGGTCAGCAGTTCAAAACTACCAGACATTCCGTGGGAGAAAGATAAGGCTTTCTGCTCCTGTAAAGATTTAGAGCCTTGGACACCCTATGCAGGGTCACTATGACTCGGAACTGACTCCACGGTACACCACCATGAACCCATGAAAGTTCTTGGATGGTGCAAATAATTAATGTGTTTAGCAGCTAACCAAAAGCCTGAAGGGACAAGTCCACCCAGAGGAACCACCGGAGGAAGATAGGGTGATCTACTTCTAAAAAATCAACCACTGGAAATGCTCTGGAGCCCAGGTCTACTCTGACACACTTGGGTCACCACATGCCAGAGTTGATTCAATGGCATTTGTTGTTAACCCATGCAACTGCCACCACCATCAAGACAATGAATCTGGTCCTCAGTCCTAAAGGTTTCCTCATGCCACCACACCCCCCCCTTTTGTTTATTTTCTCATTAAACTTAGTTTTAATGGGTCTCAAAATTATATGATCAATTTTAGGTCAAGTTGTTGCCATTTAAAAAGTACTGGTTTTAAAAACTAACAACCTAAAACTGCCACACAAAATAACAAACGAATGGTCCACGAAATACTCCTTTCTTTCTGAAGGTGTACAATGCATTGATACTATTAGGCAGTCTTTTGCTGTTAAATGTAAATGGCTAATTGGGACAAAACCAAAAACAAAGCCCAGTTCTTTCACCACTAAGACTAGGGTGGCAGATGTTATGGGTAATATTCATGTAGTCCTCTGAGCTTTCTGAGCACACTTCGTGACATTGCCACCTACAGCAGCCTTTTGTCCTCTGCCTTAATGGCACCTGTAGTATTTCTGGCTCAGACCCAGAACAGCAAATGACCCAGAGGAGGCTAGTCATAGAAGCTCCCAGCACACATGTCATTCCCCTTTTTAATCCTCTAACCCAACCCTCTGTAGCCTCCCAGTCTTTCAACAACCATGATTTGCTTTCTGTCACTCACAGATGCTCACACATTTTCTAGGATTTTATGAAAATGGGATCATACAGTTTGAACTCTTTTTGTCTGCCTTCTTTCACTGAGCACAATGATTTTGTCATTCCTCCATGTTTTTCTGGCAATCAGGAATTCACTCCTTTTGATTGCTGAGTGGAGTTCCAGTGTATAGATGAACAGTAGTTGATATATTCATTCACCTGTTGATGGACATCACGTTTGTTCCAGTTTGGGGCTATTACAAATTAAGTTATTGTGACCTTTTTGTATAAATCTGTGTGTATCTAGCCTGAATCCCTAATCTTTGCATTAGACAGCTTCGTTAGGGAAATAGGACACACAGAACTCACAATGTGGGACAAAATACACTGAACCAGAACCAAGACAGCTTGATTCCAAAGACTGTGATTCCTCCCTTACTCAGGGATAATGAGTAGCCTTTGAAAAACATAGTTGTAGACTCTTTCATTCTGATGCCACTTTGTCTGTCCATCATCTAAGGAGAGATTGCTTTAGGAAACCTAGCACCGAAATTCCCGTGGATCACCCTCTCTGACATTCACTAGGTGTGGGGCCACTGACAAATCATATCTTCCCTCCAGATCAATTCCTGCATCCATCAAAATCTCAGCTAATTCTAAAACTTGACTCGTGGCTTGTACTCCTTGGAGGAAGTTAAGGATTACCCAAGTGGCTCTGTGTTCATGCCATCTCACTCCTCTCTAATGCCACATCATCCTGTTCCTAGCCTCTTAGCATCTCAGAGCAGGAAGCAACCTAAGAGCAGATTAAGAAAGCCAGAGCCACGGGGCTAGAAGGGACCCAAGGTCCCCTCACCCATCACTGGCAAAGATGGGCTCCCTCACTTCTCCTCCAGAACATTTCCTCCTACCCCAAAGTACTTCTTGTTGCTTGTTCAAGTCGCTGTCAAACAAATATACTGAATTAAATGAGCTCAGTTTTCAATTCCATTGTATGATGAATCAGAGCGGCAATCACTGTCTCAGAATGTTTACTATACAATTTGTGAACCACATGGCAGATGTTCAAGTCCCCAGGACACAGAGTAACACCTTACTAGCTAGGTAAATGTTGCAAGAAAAGAAACTTTGGTGAGGGAGAGGCGTTGTAATAAGAGAGAAAAATAAATGATTCATTTCCCCCCCTGCTGTTTGTTTCAGTTATAATTACCCAAACTTTAAAAATAAAACTTGGATGGCATCGTTGCCTCTGCTGCCTCATACCCCGCCACATCAGCTCAAATCACACTTTAGCAACTGCTGTTTTAAGTGTAGACTAATTAAGGAATGATTCTTAGTACATGTATTCCTACTGCAATTAAGTAACTCATGGTGTGGGATGCGATTGTTAGGACTTCTTAAAACTGCTTTTCAACCCTCAGAGTTACAAGATGAATCCTTCCCATATAGCACAGTTGTAAGAGGTTTATGTTTTAACCCATAAGAGGCCCAATATTGGTTTAGAGTGACGCTTCTTTAGAACAACTTCAAAAACGATGTCTCTGACTAGGAAAGTTTCTATTCAGCAGAATGAAAATTGCTTTTTAGATGGTTGGTCAGTACTCAGTTTGGAATTCACAAGACCCACAAAACTTTGAATGAAAGGGGCCAGGAGTTATTGCTAGGAAACCATGTATTGGGGCAGAAGGTCACCGCAGGGTACATTTCCAGCATCCCAGTGCCATGTCCTGATTAGGGCATGTAGGGCAAGCACCGGACTGCTAACTACAAAGTTGGTGGTTCAAACTCACCAGCTGCTTCTTGGAAACTCTATACAGGATCACTGTGACTCAGAACCGACTAGATGGCACTTAACAACAACAACTGTGCTATGTCCTGCAGAAAGTACCTGCAACTTCTTATGACACCCATTCCAAGTGTACAAACATTTGTTGCTGCTGAGGTAAAGGCATTCTGCCATGCCAGTTCCAAAATAACACAGCAAAAATCAGTTGCCATCAAGTCAACTCCTACCCATGGCAATTCCATATTCCATGTGTATCAGAGCAGAGATGTGTACCACAGGGGTATCAATGGATGTGATTTTTCAGTGTTAGGTCACCATTCCTTTCTTCTGAGGTGCCTACTGGGTGAACTTGAACTTTCAACCTTTTGGTTAACAGCCACTCACTTAACCCATCTGTACCACCCAGTTCACCTGCAGAAAATCCTTGGTTCCCAGTACATTGGAATAAACTTTCTTCAGGCTAAAGAAGCCCAACAGTAAATACCTCATTGAGAAATAACAAAAGTAGTAAGAAATTAGAGTCCTGGTGTGGCACTGTAGGATGAGCTCTGGACTGCTAATCGTAAGGTTGGCGGTTCAAACCCACCAGCTGCTCCTGGAAACCCTATACTATGAGTTGGAAGTGACTCAATAACAAAAAAATATGATATTTGCTGATCATATTGCATCTAAATGAGCCCTGGTGGTACAGGGTTAAAGCACCCCACTGTTAACTGAAAGTTCGGTGGTTTGAACCTACCAGTTGCCCCATGGGACAAAGATGGGGCAGTCTGCGTCTGAAATGAGTACAGCCTTGGAAACCCTGTGGGGCAATTCTACTCTGTCTTATAGGGTTTTATAGGGTCACTATGAGTCGGAATTGACTCAACAGTCATGGGTTTGGTTTGGGATTTTTGTTGTATTGCATCCGTCACTTGGTCTACTGCAGTACTAGAACCCGTTATGACCGTTTGTTATAGCATAAATCACCTCTGTAAACAAGAGAGGCGTCATTCTTGCAAATTACATTTCTGAGGAGAAGCCAATGGGAAACCCTGGCTCAGGTGGGCTGACTGAAGAAAAGATAGATGGAAGGGACTGGTCACTAAGCCCACTGCACTCAAAACCTGCAGAGAATTTCGGACGAGATGCTATTATTTCTCACTCACCACTTCCTGCCTCTGCATGTGAATCCTCCTTTCTCCCCAGACATCCTTTAAGTGTAACATGGGGATTCTGGGAAGCCTCACAGTTGTGAATGACAAGTTTATGTCATGAGCAGGCGTGAGTCAGGGACACAGGGTTATCGGGAATGAGTACACAAGCACAGGTAGATAGAACCTGCTAAGGAGCTCTGGTAGCGTAGTGGTTACGAATTGGGCTGTGAACCACAAGTTCAGCAGTTCGAAACTACCAGCTGTTCTGCTGGAGAAAGATGAGGCATTCTGCTCCCGTAAAGATTTACAACCTCGGAAACCCTGTGCAGGGTCGCTATGAGTCGGAACCGACTCCACGGCACTTAACAACAACAACAGCAATGGGTCTTTGCAGAGCTCAAAGCAGGCACTGGCAGAGAAATTCATGGATGGAGAAGTCAACACATCAGGCTCAGAATCAAAATATTGTAAACGCACTCCAGTATATTAAAACAAAGTTTCTGTTTGGGACCCTACCCACAGAAGCAGCGAAGCCAGAGATGGAGGCAGAGATGATAATGCGGAGAGATGGAGCAGCTGGGACTCTGGACTCAGGGAGGGAAAGGGGCTGGAAAGCAGGCTTATGGGGTGTAGTCTTTGGTTGTTTGATGATGCATGGAGGGGACTGTAATCATTGCAATGAAATGAAATACGATAGGATGAATGTAAAGCTGATGTTCTCCCATGAAAACTATCATTCAATTCACACAAAAGCTTTTTAAAAAATTTTTAAAATAACAATTACAAAACCAAAACAAAAGAAGTTTCTAATAAAGCCAGAGTGCTTAGATATTTCCTTTAGGAGTCAGCCATCTGCAAAATAATGGACAACTTCGAGCAGGTAACACTAGACCCACACCCCCCACCTTGCTTCCAACTGTCCTCACTCACAAAGTAATTTCATGGAAGGTTCTCATGAGGGGATTCTTCCCATCCTCATCCCCATTGGCTCTTCAACATACCACTTCCTTCTCTCCCTTCAGGATACAAAATACTCCAACACACAAACAACAAAAAGCGCTTGAAACACTCATCAACCTCCAAACGACCCAGGTCATTTCCCATTCAACATGTCACTTGAGATACGATTAAGTGCCCTTTGTGTGCCAAGCATCGTTGCCAATAGGAATCCCAAGAAGTATAAACAAATTCCAGCTTACATTTTCTGAGCATTTAATAGTCAACCAATGGTCTAAGTCCTTTACAATGCAGTGCCACGTTTCAAGTAACTAGAATCCTATGTTGTGGTTACATCTAGGCCCCTCATTGACAAAGGATGGAATCTAGTCTTAGAGAGAGGAGGCATAACTAGTGTCTAGTCCCACGCTGATACGTGGCAGGCTTGGGACTTGGATTTATGTGGTCCATTTCTGTGCCTGAATGCCTGACAACAAAGCTCAACTCAACAGAATAGCTATAATCCCACATGAACCTTATTGCCTCATCATTATGTAAGTACACATACCTCAGTGCTTTATAACATTTTGATGGAAGCATTTCAGCAGGTACATATTTTCCCTACTAAGCCACATGCCATATTTTGCAGAGTCCTGATCATTTTCAATCCAAAAGTATTATTAGTTCCTTGATTAATGAGTCATGCAAATACTATATTCTACTCTAAATTATAAATTCTACTCTAAGTATATATATATAAGGAGCTCTGGTAGCGTAGTGGTTACGAATCGGGCTGCGAACCTCAAGGTCAGCAGTTCGAAACTACCAGCTGTTCCGCGGGAGAAAGATGAGGCTTTATGATCCCGTAAAGATTTACAGCCTCGGAAACCCTGTACAGGGTTGTTATGAGTCAGAACCGACTCCACGGCACATAACAACAACAACAACGAGTGATGGTTTACAAAGGCTGTGAAACATTTGGGAATTCATAAGATCTGAATGACATATGCAAATTCCTCTTGTTTGTTGTTATTGTTAAGTACCATCAAGTCAGTTCTGACCCATAGTGACCCTGCATAGGGTTTCCAAGGAGCTACTGGTGAGTTTGAACCACTGACTTTGCAGTTCCAACCAACTTTGCAGTCGAGCGCATTAACTCACAACACCACACCAGGACTTATTTCTCTTGTAGTTGAGGTTATATCTAAGAATGTTTGATACTGTAACTCTGTAGATCTTCCACCTATGCATCTAGCCTTTGAATTCTCTCACTTTTGCTGGAACAACAACAACAAAAGACAGACAATGACTGTTCTGCGTATTTAGATCCTATGTCATTTTATGAATTATTAGCTTTGTCAAACTGCTTGTGGGATTAATTGGAAATTATTGCAATGTTATTACTACATTGCATCACTTCCTTTCATTAATTAAGAGACATTACCCTCTGTTCTACTGATGACAAAAGGACAACTCTTCTTCAGTAGCAAACAGCAGCCATGGAAAGAAAGACAGGAACTGCAGTGTGTCTGAGAATTAAGACAGATATTGTTGTTAGTTGGCACTCGCTCCGAGCGGTCTGGTCCTTGCAGAACAGAATGAAGCACCGCCTCACAATCACTTCTGTGTTGGAGCCCAATGTTGCCGCCACTGTGTCAGTCCATTTCCCTGGGGGTCTCCCTGTTTTTCACTGACCCTCTCTACTTTGCCAAGCATGATGTCCTTCTCCAGAGATTGGTTCTCCTGATAACATGTCTAATGTTAGTGAGGCAAAATCTTGCCATTTTCACTAGGAAGGAGCATTCTGGTTATATGTCTATAGTCAGAAAAGACTTTCTCTCCCAAAGTATTTGACCTTCAGTAGGTAATGATGACTTACTTAGATGATTGAAAACAAGGAGGGTAAAGACATGGCTGCTTGTCTGTGTTATCACCAACAGCTAAGATTGATTGAATTGTTTAAAACAATTCCTCATGATTGTGATTACTCATGATTAGCATGAAGGCAGAGAAATGCTGTCTCAGAACTGGGGTGGGAGGAAAAGTATCTGAATGGAAGGAAATGTGATTAAGGAAACTAAGGATTGTAATCCAGTCAAACTCAAAGGCCTTGGAGCAAAACCTATTCTGAATACAATAGGATTGGTGGTGGTGGTGGTGGTGGTTTTTTGAAGGTGTTGTTATTGCTTCTGCTAATGGTGGTGTTGTTAGTGGTGGCACTGGGGTCACTGGTGCTGTTATTATTGGTGGAGGTGGTGAAAATGATGATGACAAACAGCATCTATGATGCGTGCTTACTCTGAGTAGTTATGGAGCACAGTATTGTTGTCAAGAGCTACCGAGTTGTTTCCGACCCTGTATAGGATTTCCTAGGAGCAGCTGGTGGGTTTGAACCACCAACCTTGTTTATAGTCCAATGCTTATCCTATAGCTCCACACTAGGAATCCAAAATACTTAATACAAAACATCACATTTATCCTGACCTATGGAGTCCTGGTGTGGCGCTGTGGGCTAATGCGCCAGACTGCAAAGCCGTTTGAACTGCAAGGTCGGCAGTCCAAGCTCACCACCTACTCCTTGGAAACCCTATACAGGGTCACTATGGGTTGGAATTGATTCGATGGCACTCAACAACAACAACATGGCATAGACACCTTTCTTAATTTAGAAAGGTGTACTACAGGGTTGTATTCTTTCACCATACTTATTCAACCTATATGCTGAGCAAATAATCCAAGAATTTCTGGGTTATATGAAGAAAAACGTGGCATCAGGATTAGAGGAAGACTCATTAACAACCTGCAATATGCAGATGATACAACCTTGCTTGCTGAAAGTGAAGAGGACTTAAAATATTTACTGATACAGATCAAAGACCACAGCCTTTGGTATGGATTACATCTCAATGTAAAGAAAACAAAAATCCTCACAAATGGACCAATAAACAACATTCTTATCAACGGAAGAAAGACAGAAGTTGTCAAGGACTTCATTCTTCTTGGATCAACTATCAACACTCATGGAAGCAGCAGTCAAGAAATCAAACGACGTATTGCATTAGGCAAATCTCCTACACAAGACCTTTTTAAAGCGTTGAAAAGCAAAGATGTCAGCTTTAGGACTAAGGTGCGCCTTACCCTAGCCATGGTATTTTCAATAACCTCATATGCATGTGAAAGTTGGTCAGTAAATAAGGAAGACCATAGAAGAATTGATGCTTGTGAGTTATGGTGTGGTG
This sequence comes from Chrysochloris asiatica, assembly GCF_000296735.1. Classification (NCBI taxonomy): domain Eukaryota; kingdom Metazoa; phylum Chordata; class Mammalia; order Afrosoricida; family Chrysochloridae; genus Chrysochloris; species Chrysochloris asiatica. The sequence continues at coordinate 4,729,841 of NW_006408578.1, read as the reverse complement.
ATGCTTTTGAGTTATGGTGTTGGAGGAGAATATTGAAAGTGCCATGGGCTGCCAAAAGAACCAGTAGATCCGTTTTGGAAGAAGTGCAGCCAGAGTGCTCCTTGGAGACCAAGATGGCCAAACTTTGTCACTCATACTTCAGACATATTGTCAGTAGGGACCAGTCGCTGGAGAAGGATATCATGTGGAGGGTCAGAGAGAAAGAGAAACATCCCCAGCGAGATGGATTGGCAAAGTGGCAGCATCAGTGGGCTCAAGCGTGGTAACGATAGTGAAGTTGGCCCAGGATCGGGCCATGTTTTGTTCTGCTGTGCATAAGGTTGCTATGAGTCGGCACCAACTCGATGGCACCTAACAACAAACAACATGGTGTAGACATTATTTTTATCCCTCTTTTAGAGATGCAAACTTGTCAAAAGTCACACTGCAAAAGTAACAAGAGTCAAGACTTAGATCCAAGGCTTGCCTTAATCCCAAGGCTGAGCTTTGAACTCTATGTTGTTATCCTAGAGAAGGGTCATCCAAACAGAATCTGTTGTGTGTATACTGTATGTGTAGGTTGCTCTCCCATTGTGAAATATTTGAGAAATGTTTGTGAAATATTTGAGTATATTTGAATATTTGAAATATATGTGAAATATTTGAGTATATTTGAATATTTGAAATATTTGTGAAATATTTTCATATTTTGGTGCTAAGTTTTGCTTCAGTCATCTGCCTTGTTTCCTGGATTGTGTGGAAACTCTCAAGAGCGTTTTGAAATAAAACAGAGCAGATCTGTGTGAGGGTCAAATCAGAGCCTTAAAATGATCAGGTACAAGGAATTCTTGGGAGAATGAACTATAAAGAATTTTTTTTTTAAATTTGGTTCCCATGCTCCAAGAATTTTTCACCACAGTGGGGATAAAATCCATGCCAAAGACACCTCATTGCCTTTTAGGACCAAGCTTCTACAGTAGTCTCATAGAATGGCGTCTGTCACATTTGTCACAAGTGAGTTTCAAGTCCACCTAAAATCAGAGAGAAAGGATTTGACTCCTTCACTTACAAGGAGAGTGACAAAATTCTAGAAGAGCATGTAGGATAGATCTCTTGACAACAATACTTGTACTAGTATGTGGTCTTTGGAAAACACAACCTGCCATAGGGAAGGTTGAGGCAGAAGAGGTAGAGGAGCGCAGACCCACCAATGAGGTACTTGCTAATTTAACTCTCGCAACACTTAACAACAACAACAACAACCAGGACCTCTGTAAAGAAGAAGAAATTGTAATCTCTCTCCATTTTACACATGATCAAAGTTAAATTCAACAACCAACTTGGTGAGTGCCATTTAACACCTACTGTCTACCAGACAAGGAACGCTGGTAGTGCAATGGGTTAAGTATTGGGCTGCTAACTGAAAGGTCAGTGATTTGAACCCACCAGTTTCTCTGCAGGGGAGAGATAAGGAAATCTTGTTTAGAAAAATGTATAGCCTTGGAAATCCTAAATTCTACTCAGGCTTGTACGGTCACTATAAGTTAAAATTGACTTCACCAGCAGCAGGTAACAGGTATACCAGATCTCCTAAGAGATGCATTACAAATATCCTCTCAATTAATCCCAGCAGCCCTCCATGAAAGGTTTCAGTATAATCAACAGTCTCACCAGTTGCCATAGAATGGACTCTAACTCATGGAGACCCCAGTGTGTCAGAGAAGAACTATGCTTCATAGGGTTTACAATGACTGATTTTTTGGAAGTAAATCAACAGTCTTTTCTTCCAAGGTGTCTCTGGGTAGACTGGAATCTCCAATCTTTCTGTTAGTGCCCTAGCATCTACAGCATATAATACCCAGGAAGTTGTTGCTAAGTGCCGTCCATTTGAGCTTGAACCACTGACCTTGCGGTTCAAACGACTTCATAGTCCAGTGCATGAACCCACAGTGCTGCGCCAGATGCCCATCTTGTAAATAACCTGCCCCAAATTAATAAATGGCAGAACTAGGATTCAATCCAGGTCTCTTCCCCTTGTATCTGCTACCTTTTAAAATCTAGCTCATTTGCCCCATTGTAAGCATCCCCACCGAACATTTCCTCTTCCCTTTTGTGTCTTAATTCAAGACATAAATTCCATGTAGTGTTTTGGAAAGAATTTAAGGAAGCAAAGAAACTGCTTAGCCCTCTAGGAAACTGCTTTTTTTTTTTTTTTTTTTCTGTTGCTCTCCCAAAGTTAAGTTGTCGTGGAGACATTATGCTGAGCTGGCCAGAAAGCAATTTGAAAAATGGCTTGTTAGATTGGCAATGGCACTGACTTGGCAGAGATTATGCCCAAGGCCTCAGATCTTTTTCCTGTCAGTCTCTGCCTTCCTTCTGGGAAGCCCTGTGTGAAGCAGACCCCTTTGCTCTGAACAAGAATCCTTTGACCTCATACCTTTTTTGTTTATGATATCACAGATCTTCCAAGAGAAAGCAGAAACAGCCTGCTCGAAGTTTAGCAACCTGGTGAGCCAAATCTGGCTTCTCAGTAAAAGAGTCTCAGTTAGGGGGCCAAGAATAGGAAAGGACGAAATAAACTCATCTTAAAAATACAAAATGGAGAAGAGGGAGAAAAAGAGAAAGAGGGAAGAAGGAAAATAAAGAAGAGACATAGTGTAGAAAGGAAGGAAAAGGGAGAGAGAGAGAGGAAAGAGAGAAGAGGGAGGGAGGGAAGGAGGGAGGAAGAGGACTTGGAAGTTAGTAATTCACCATCTTCATGACAAGAAATAAGAGAAGAGGAACTCCCAAACACTGGTATCTTTTGAGCATCCTAATCCCATCTCCAACATTTTACTATGATCATGTCATATCTAATCAAACTTAATATTAAGCATAAACATTTTCCATCCATTGACACTGACATTAGCCAAGTGTTATCAAGCCCCTTATATACATAATCACAGAAATCTTCTCCAGAACCTACGATCTCCTCATCCCCATTTTACAGCTAGGAAAACTGAGGTTCAAAGAAGAGAAGCCCTTGAACCGACAGAGACGTCACAGTTCTGACAGCATATTGTAAATCTAGCAGGTGGTAACCAAGGGCTGCCCCCAGGAACACACAGAACACAATGCCACTCCCTGGATGGAGTCCATGAGGAGCTTTAAGCTTTCCTAAGACTCAGCTAGGCCTCCTAGCATGACTTCTCCTCCAACACTGAGTCTGTCCCAGGTTCCAGAGCCTCCAAAAGCACCATCGGTAATAGGTTTTCCATTGACATTGTGGCTGTTATGACAATTATGTGGGTGGAAATGTGTATTTATGATGTGAAGCATGAAGTGTATTTTTCTCTTCATTTCGTTTAAATGAGAATTTATTGCATGTGCATTGTCCTTTGTTTAGTGGAATTATGGAAGTAAAGCAAAGGAGACAATATTCCTGAGCAATTGTCAAATGAGTGGATAGTTTGTACATTTACTAGAATGCAGTGAGTACAACCTCTCGACACCCATAAGCAAGGTGTTCTCTGGTCTCTCCACTTTTTAAAGCATTAATAAACCAAATTATCTAGAAAGTACTGGGAAGAGGGAAATAAAGTCACAATAAGCAATGAAATGTGTAGTCATCTGACAGGGCTCCCATGCCTTTTCTCAAAGCCACCACACATTTATTCCAGACACAGTGCTATAGAGCTGGGTCTTCTGTATCCTCAGCCCATGAAGAATTGGAGGATTTGAAGAGATGACACTAAAAAAGATGCCACAAAAGACACATGCATTTAGAAGATACAGTAGCATGTTAACAAATAAATGAAGTCTGTAATCCTACACACTTCGAAGCATATCACTTTGTCATAACTGATGTTCATCACAACTTCAAACACTTGCTGAAAGAATGAAATATCTAAGATTCTCCATCGATTAAAAAATGTTGTTAAGTGTTGTTGAGTTGGTTCCAACTCTTATCAACCCTGTATAAGGTATCTGAGGCTTTCTAAATCTTTGCAGGAGCAGAAAGCCTCATCTTTCTCACACGGAGCTGCCGGTGGGCTCAAACCACCAACCGTGTGGATTGCAATCCCTCCTGGTGTAGCACTGTGGGCTAATGCATCAGACTGCAAAGTCATCTGAACTGCAAGGTCCGGTGGTTCAACTGCTCCTGGGAAACCCTATACAGGGTCACTATGGGTCGGAATCGACTCGACGGCACTTAACAACAATTTACCTACGGACCCATCTCGCTTCCCATACTGAAAAATAGTGATAATATCAAGTTCCTCCCTTGTAGATATGTTGTCAGAACTAAATGAAATTTGTGTGAAATATTTAGGACGGTGTCTGGTACTTACAATCCCCAAACTACCGCCATCAAGTCAATTCTGACTTACAGAGACTCTGTGTAGTAGGATTTTATAAGACTGTAAATCATTATGTGAGCAGTCTCATGTTTCTCCATCAGAGCGGCTGGTGAGTTTGAACCACCGGCCAGTCGAGCACTTAGACACCATGCTACCAGGGCTCCTTTACCAAGTGTTTAGAGAATTGAAAGACAGAAAAACTGAGAGGAAAGGATGTTAGAATTCCTCAGACTTTTATTGAGATCTTTCTCTGTCTCAAGGTGAATTCAAAGATAATAGTATATAGTTTTTGTTCTTGAGGAGGTCCTGATTTGACTAGTTATTGTTAAGTGCCATCAAGTCGGGTTTGATTCATAAAGACTGTATATAGAGTTTCCAAAGAGCAGCTGGTGAGTTTGAACCTCTGACCTTTGATTCAAACTGACCTTGCAGTCCAGTGTATTATCCCACAGGGCCACACCAGGACTCCTAGTCTAGCACATCATATAATTACAATGTTGTTGTTGTCAAGTACCATCAAATCAGTTCTGACTCATAGCGACCCTTTATAGGATTTCTAAGCAGCAGCTAGTGGTCTGGAACTGCCAACCGTGTGGTTAGCAGTCCAGTACTTACTCTACAGCACCACACCCCAGCCCTTTAATTACAAGGTGTTTGTTAAGTACCACTGGATCAATTCTGACTCATAGTGTCCTTTTATAGGGTTTCCATAGAGCAGTTGGTGGGTTAAAATCCCATAGAGTTTGAACTGCCAACCCTATAGTTTGTTGTCCAGTTCTGATCCACAGCATGATACCAGGAGAATATGATAAATGCAATAGTACATCTGAGAAGGAGCTGTCCATTTTGACTGCCAGATCAGGGACCGCTTCAGTTAATCGTTGAGCTAGGTTTGAAGAATGTTGCTATTTGGCGATGGTGTCATCCAGTTGGTTCCAATTCATAGTGACCCCTGTATAAGGTTTCTGAGAAGCATCTGGTGAATTTGAATCGCTGACCTTCCTGTTCACACAGACTTGGCAGTCCAGTGCATTACCCCACAGGGATACACCAGGACTCTGCTATTTAGTGAGGGATAGGCTTTTTCAGTGGTGCCCTGGTGGTGCTGTGGGTCAGGGTAGGGGCTCCTAACAACAAAGTCGGCAGATAAAACCTACCAGCATCTCCATGGGAGAAAGATGAGGCTGGCTGTCCACTCCTGTGAAGATTTACAATCTTGCAAACCCTTCATGGTGTGGCGCTGTAGGCTAATGTGTCAGACTGCAAAGTCATTTGAACTGCAAGTTTGGTGGTTGAAGCTCACCAGCTGCTCCTTGGAAACCCTATACAGGGTCGCTATGGGTCAGAATCAACTCGACGGCACTTAACAACAACAACAGAATCTTTCATAGGCTTCCTATGAGTTGAAATGGACTTGATGGCCGTGGGTTTGTTTTTGGCTTTTGGAGCCATTTTAAGAAAGGACGATCTAGGCAGAGGAAAAGGACTTTAAACAAAGGCATGCAGTCTTGGAACTTATGGCACAGTCTGGCACATATAAAAACCAAAACTACAACCCATTGCCATCCACTAGATTCTGACTCATAGTGAGTCGATAGGACCGAGTAAAACTGCCCCATAGGGTTTCTTAGGCTGTAAATCTATCAGAAGCATACCGCCATGTCTTTCTCCTACAGAGTGACCAGTGGGTTTGCAACACAGAACTTCAGTTAGCAGCCGAGTCCTTCATTGTTTGACCACCAGGACTCCTCTGGCTGATATATCGTTGTTGTTGTTAAGTGGCATCAAGTTGGTTCCAACTCATAGCGACCGTGTATACGGCTTCAAGGAGCGGCTGGTGAGCTTGAACTATTAGGATTAAATAAAAGAATGTATAGCGAGAAGATGGACTGGAAAGGCCTCCTGAGGTCAGTTTATGATTGTCCAGCATATCACAGCCACTAGTATAGATTTTATTTGAAAGTGAGTCGGTTGCTGTTAAAGGCTTTAAGCCAAGAAGCAACATGATTACATATCTCCTTTGGATGTATGCTTAATACTGAAGTCAATGTAGAAAATGACCGTGATTGGGTAGAGAGTGGAGGCAGGCGGAGACCTTTGTGATGTTCTGGGTTATGGTAGCACAGTGTTGGGCTGCTTAAATGAAAGGTTGGTAGTTCGAACCCACCAGCCACTCCATAGGAGAAAGAAGAGGAAGTCTGTTCCCATAAAGAGTTACAGTTATGGAAATTCGATGAAGAGTTCTGCCCTTTCCCACAGAGTCATTCTGAACCAGGTGTAACTCTATGGCAGTGGTTGGAGTCATGGGAGTGGCCCTGAGACTAGAGGAAAGGTACAGATAGACTTCCTATAGTCTATTCG
>NW_006408578.1:4721139-4722351 GCF_000296735.1 Chrysochloris asiatica | reverse complement strand
TTGAGGACATTATGCTGAGTGAAATTAGTCAGTCACAAAAAGAGAAATACTGCATAGGACCACTACTGTAAAAGACTAAGAAAAAGAAACTATACTAAAAGAGGGTAGGGGGAAGTCTTTGTTGGTTGTTGGGAAGTTGGTGATGGGTGGGGGGAAGGGAGGAAGGCGGAGCGCAGGGTAGGGATTGGACACAGGAGAGCTTGGGTGCTAGGGAGTGGGGATACTCTCTGCTGATTTATAGTTCAAATCTTCTGTTGTGTGCCCATCAGAGCTGTCATTATTATCCAATTAAAATGATGCTTCGAATCACATGATTTCATCTGCACATGCTACAGGCAAGCACAGTTGTTTTCATTGCTGCCAGTGTCTTTGTAGTTGCTGATTTTGTCATATCTTCAGGTTTTTAGCTACAGTGTTATGGTAAGTTGTATTTGTGGACCTACTGCGAACCTTAAGGTCAGCGGTTCGAAACTACCAGCCACTCCGTGGGAGAAAGATGAGGCTTTCTACTCCCGTAAAGATTTACACCCTCAGAAACCCTGTACAGGGTTGCTATGCGTCGGAACCGACTCGACGGCACTTAACAACAACAACATTGTTGTTAAGTGCCATCAAATCAGTCTGACCCTACATAGGGTTTCCAAGGAGCGGCTAATGGATTTGAACCTCTAACCTTGGAGTTAGCAGTCCAGTTCTGATCCTACAGTAATAACTTTTTTTAATGAAGTAGTAATTAAAGTAAAACAAAGAATAATCTAAAGAGGCTTCCACTTTGTTGTGGTGGGCCATCAAGTAGGTCCTGACTCAGAGTTGCCCTGTATAGGGTTTCCTAGGCTATAAATCGGAGACCTCATCTTTGTCCTGCAGAACAGCTAGTGGGTTTTAACTACTGATCTTGCAATTAGCAACGTAATGTGTAATACAACCCAACATAGAAAGGTTTGACAAAGCAGTATTGTTATTATTCGTATAATCTTACATTTAAGCAATTTACAGTTCCCGTTAAGTGCCATCCAATGGGTTCCAACTCGTAGAGACCCCGTATGGGGTTTCCGAGGAGCAGTTGGTGGGTTTGAACCGTCGGCCTAAGTTAGCAGTCCAGTGCTTATCCTACAGTGCAGTATATTTATTACACATTATTCTGTGATTAAAATTGATAGTACACATTGCTAAGGATTCTGTATGGTCTAGTATAGGAAGATATCCCGGGCG
>NW_006408578.1:4713147-4721039 GCF_000296735.1 Chrysochloris asiatica | reverse complement strand
GGTCAGCAGTTCGAAACTACCAGCTGTTCTGTGGGAGAAAGATGAGGCTTTCTGCTCCTGTAAAGATTTACAGTCTCGGAAACCCTGTACAGGGTCACTATGAGTCGGAACCGACTCCGCACACATCACCAACACCACCACCACCAGAAGGAGTAAGCAGAGAAAGGTGATATAGAAAATGGTGTCAGCAGTGGCTCTGAGGTTTCTAACTTGGGCAACTGAAGCAAACCAAGAAAGACACTTTTTACAAATCCAAGATTTATTTTTTCATTTTCAGAATCTCTGGTGGCATGAAGGAAACAGACTTTTTAATACCATTTCAACTCTAAGCTTATTTGATATTTCCTTTCTCCACCCAAGGGAACACCACTTGAATTTTGCCATAAGGCTAGAAACAATTGCATGTAGTTTATGTTTCCAAAACTTTCTAGATAGACAAGTGGATACTCAACAAACTCTGGGGGAATATTGCTTAAAGGGTACAGAATTTTGTTAAGGGTCATGAAAAAATTTAGAAATGGACAGTGGCCATGACTATAAAGTATGGTAAATGTAACTAATGCAGCTGTAAAAATAGTGAGAATGATAAATACCTTATTATTTCAGCACAATAAAAGTTAATTTCTATATCAAGGATAAATATTCTAGGGCTGGGCTGTACTGTGGTAACCACTTATTTGGCTACTGAGCATATAAATGTGGCTAGGAACCAACACCACAGCACATAACCACCACCACTACCACCACCACCACAGCCCTAATTGAGAAATGCTATAAGTATAAAACATACATCAGATTTCAAAGATTTAGTACTAAAAAAAATTGTTGTTTAATTTTGTCAATTTTATGCTATTTACATGTTGAAATGATATTTTAGATATATTGGGTTGAGTAATTTACCAAAATTAATTTCACCTTTTTAATGTGGCTATCCTGGTGTGGTGCTGTGGGTTAATGCGCCAGACTGTAAAGCTGTTTGAACTGCAAGGTTGGCAGTTCAAGCTCACTAGCTGCTCCTTGGAAACCCTATACAGGCTTGCTATGGGTCGGAATCAACTCGACGGCACTTAACAACAACAACAATTGTTGCTAAGAGAGTCCTGGTGTGGCATTGTGGGTTAGTGCACCGAACTGCAAAGCCGTTTGAACTGCAAGGTCAGCAGTTCAAGCTCACCATTTGCTCCTCGGAAACCCTATATAGGTCACTAGGGGTCGGAACCGACGCGACAGCACTTAACAACAACACAATTGTTGTTAAGTGCAATTGAGTTGATTCCGACTCAGAGCAAGCCTATATAGGGTACCCAAGGAGCTGCTGGTGGGTTTGAACCACCAACCTTGTGATTCAAAGTGACCTTGTGGTCCAGTGTTTATCGTACAGTGCCACACCAGGACTATCTGTGACTACTATTGTTGTTGCTGTGAAATTACTAGAAATTTTTCATTTTATTGATGTTGAGCAATGCTGGTCTATACAAGTGAATTCTCATGCAGTCTGCCAGTATTTAAGATGATATATATATACAATCGTGAGGTTGGCCCAGGATCGGGCAGTGTTTCGTTCTGCTGTGTATAAGGTCGCTATGGGTCGGTACTGACTCGATGGCACCTAACAACAACAACAACAACAACAACACTATATGGATTCCTGGTGTGGCACTTGTAGGCTCAGCATTGGACTGATAACCACAAGGTTAGCAGTTCAAACCCACCAGTGGCTCCTTGGAAACTCTGTATATATACAGAGTCACTATGAGTCAGAACCAACTTAATGGTACTAACTACCATAATACAGATGTAGTGCTGCAGGATAAGGACTGGACGGCTACCTACAAGGTTGGCCATTCAAACTCACCAACCATTTCTCGGAAACCCTATGAAGGGTCAACTTAATGGCACTTAACAACAACAACAACAACAAATATACAGGTAAGAGTATAGTTTGTATTGTCGCCCGTCTCCCCAAGGGGCACTGGTGGTTCAGTGGTGTAGTCCTCAGCTGCTAACCAAAAAGTTGGCAGTTCAAACCCACCAGCCACTCCACAGGAGAACGATGTGGCAGTGGACTTCTGGAAAGAAGACAGCCTTGGAAACCCGGGGGCAGCTCTCCTCTGTCCTTGAAGGTTACTGCTTGTCAGAATGGACTTGACTACGGAGGGCGTGGTTGAGCTCATCTTTTTCTGACTTGGGAGGGTTTCACCCCACTACACTTTTCTAATCTTACTATATGTACGTGTTCTCATTAAGAAAATAGTTACCACAGCAACCGCCACAACACTGTATGTATTACAGCTGGAGGGAGAGATATAAACAGACATCAATCTGTCATTCAAGTTTATATTTTCCTCATGTGTATCTTTTACAAAACAGAGCTCGGAAATAGGGGGCATTGACTTCTAATCCACTTCTCCACTTTTGTATAATGATCTACATACATTTTATATCTTCCCCACCTCAGAGAGGTATGGGGCTAAATGATTACAAAGTAGTTAGAAAGTTACCCTTAGGACACAATACCAGTCTAATATATATTTTAACATATTAAGCACTGGACTGCTAACCAAAAGATTGGCAGTTCAAACCTACCAGCTCAGCTGCTCCTTGGAAACCCTTTACAGGGTTGTTATGAGTCGAAGAGACTCAGTGGCACTTAACAACATTACTTAAGGAGCCCTGGTGGTGTGGCGGTTAGAGCACTTGGCTGCGAATTGAAAGGTCAGCAGTTTGATTCCACCACCTGCTCCGTGAGAGGAAGAGGTTGCAGTGAGATTCCATGAAGATTTACAGTCGTGACGTCCATACAGACAGTTGTACTATGTCCTACAGAATCACTATAGAGATTGTTTTAGTATTATTTAAGGTTATTACTTTAACAACAACAAAAAAGGTAATACTAATGGAGTCCTGGCGTAGCGCCGTTGGATAAGCACTCCGCCTCAAGGGTGGTTTGAACAGCAAGGTCAGAGATTCAAACTCAACCAGCCACTCCTCCGTCCCTATAAATGGAAACCAACTCAGCGGCACTTAACAAGAAGGTACTATTGAGATGAGTACTGGACAGCAATGGAGATAGACTTTTGTGTTTGTTTTAATATGACTTACACTGCTGGTGCCAACAGGCAAGAAGTAGAATGCAGTTTTGTTTGGTGGGTTTTTGATGGGGGTATTCACAGAGGAGTAAGGGCTCAGATGGTGACTTATCGTTAGGGCCAAACAAACTGGTCCAGACTCCTAGCGAGCCTACGTACAACAGAAGGAAATACTGCCTTAGTAAAATAGTCCTGCTCCATCCTCACAATTATGTTTGAACTCATTGTTGTGTCTTAGACATGGCAAAAAAACAAAACAAAAAAATTTTAGGTTTAATTTTATTTACATATGTTATGCCGTATGTGAGGCTTTTCCACTGATAAGATGACTCTATAGTCTGAAAACATATTCAGTGCTTTATCTCCACTGTACATACAAGGAATTCTAGTAGCAAATAGTGTGGAGTCCCTGTGTGGCACTGTGGGATAATGCTCCCGAATGCAAAGCTGTTTGAATGCAAAACCCTATACAGGGTCACTATGGGTCTGAATTGACTCAAAGATGCTTAACAACAACAAGTAGCATAGTGGTTACAGGTCGGGATGCTAATCTCAAGGTCAGCAGTTCTAAACTACCAGCCATTCACAACGCAGGAGAAAGATGAGGCTTTCTGCTCTTATAAAAACGTACAGCCTCGCAAACACTGTACAGGGCCACTATAAATCGGAACTAACTACACGGCACACACTCATCATCAATCATAGATATCCACTGTAAGAGAAAATCAAGGGAACTCCTGTGGCCATATCGTATGACATCCCTGCTGACTCAGCATTGACATTTAGGAAACCTCTCACCTGAGGAAACTTAGCAGCTGGAACCTACTTGTCATTCCACAGGAGAAAGATGAGATGGTCTGCCTCTATAAATATTGTCGTTGATGTTCGTAGTGACCCGTTATGGATTTCTGCAAAGTGGCTGGTAGGTTTGAACCACCAACCTCATGATGAGCAGTCCAGTGCTTATCCTACAGCACCACACCAGGACTTGTGAAGATTATAGCTTTGGAAACCCCCATGGGGCAGTTTCACTGTGTCCTTCCAACTAAGAGTGAGGATTGATTCCGTGATAGTTGGCGTTGTTTTCAACGCAGAGTGGAAAAAAAAACAACTGCAAAACTGCAATCCAATCCTCCTACCAAATGTTCATGCAGAATCATCTTACATCCAACTCACAGCAACCTAAAGAACAGAGTAGAGCTGGCCCACAGAGCTTCCAAGACTGTAAATCTTTGCAGAAGCAGACTGCTTCATCTTTTTCTAGCGGGTACAACTGCCGACCAGTCAATCTGCCAACCAGTCAATCTGCCAGTCTTCCAATTAGTATTTGAGTACTTTAACCACTGTGCCACTGTGGACTCCTTTCCAAATGTTCTAGAAGATGTTCATTGTCATTGTAGGTGCTGTGAATCCCACCCTTTCCTTGGGGGTTGGGGGATAGCTTTACTCAAATAGCACAGTTTGAATTATATAATGGAAGTGCTTAAGTCAGGTGCCTGGGTAATTCCCTGCAGAAAGAAACAAACTGCATGTTAAAAAGCTCAACAAATACTCTTTAAAAAAAGAAAAGAAAGCAGGCTGTGAGTTGCAGACATTCATACTGCAGTTCATCTGAATTCTCTCCAGGCTGCAAGAGCTAGGTGGATAGACAGAGGCCATCAGAGACCTCTGTAGGTCACTGGAGTACTTTCCTTTTAGTTTCAAAATGTTCCTTGCTTCGGAAACTGGTTGTCTCTAATCTCAAATAGAATGCATGGCTCCTTGGAGACTTCCAAACAGCCTGTTAGGAACTGGAGTTTCCTGGAAAAGGTAAGAGACAACCCCTTCTCAGCAACTGGGAGTTGCATCCAGGAAGCGCCTGGGGAGCTGGGCACACCTGCTAGCAGTTGCAGGATCTGGAGGGAGATGGGAAAATCATCTAAGGAGGGATTTTAAGGTGAGACGAGAGAATAAGATGAAATGTTGCTGCTTAGATGTGTGATCACTTTGTCCACAGTGAATTGCATCTTCTCTTCCTCCCCACCTGCCCGCCCGCCCTCCCACCCCATGTCTGTTGGCTCCTTCTCCTCCTGTGTCCCTCTGGCATGGATGTTGGCTATCAGCCAGGGACTTGGCACTGGCTAGTCCCAATAGGGAGGCAGGCGAAGGGGCTGCCTGGCACGGAGACACATGGGCGTGTATAGCATGTGTATTTTCCAAGCTCGGCACTTGAGGAGACTGTTCAGTTTAAGAAAACACAGCTATTGAACAGAACAAAAACAGACCCGGAGGGGGAAAGACATACGTGTAAGGAAAGGGTCTTGGGGAATCATTAAGGTAGGCATTTGGATCTTAAATCATTGTATTTCTTTCTGTAAATTTGTAAATTGGATTTGGTCTTGGTTTTGTGTTTGGTTTTTGTTTGGTTTGGGGAATGTTTCATTTCTGGAGCTGCCAGTTTCGCTTTGATTCTTCAATCCTTGGACCCAGTTCAGAGGGACATCCTGGTACCCATGGTGTCCGTGGAGATGCCTCCACTTTTAAGTCAACCTGTACAAAGGTGATGTTCATTCAGATCTGGAAGATTCATTTGCAAATCTCACTGCATTGGAGACGTAGAGACGTGCTTGGAGCCTGGGATGCATGCAGAGCCTGGGATGCATGCGGAGCCTGGCTGTTCTTAAACTAAGAGCTTAGAAGTTTCTGGCTTAAAGAGACAGGAAAGGAAAAATCAAAACTGCAGCCGTGGTCTGGGGGGAGATGTAGTGGCAGGGAGAAGTTGTTTATGATAAAAAAGGAAACGTGGCTTGGAAAATAAAAGGAGGAAGTCTGATGGAGCATCACCCTCGGTCCTGGTATTTTGAAAAGGTGTGCTACATGAACATAAAAATCAGTATGTGAAGTGATACTAGCTTCCTGGTTATGCATAATGAATGTTACAATAAGTTATTTTTTCACTGAATCCTAAAATCCCTGACAAACGCCTTTAGTTTGTAAGTGTACCTTTCTAAAATTGCTATTCTTTGTGGCCGCATAAGGTGCTATAACCAAATATGGTGATTTTTCAGAACCAAAGGGAGAATGTCCTTAGAATGAGATATAAAGATATTCATGTCCCTGAATACCCCCCACCACCTTGCTCCCAGGTTTAGACAAATGATACGAGTTGAATGTATCTCATGTAAGCACTTGTTTAGCCAATGAGTTGCCATTGAATTGATTCCAGCTCATGGCAACCCCATGTGTTTCAGTCAGTGGTGTCATTATGGGGGATGTAGGAGGATGTGGGTTAATGCTTCAGACTACAAATCTGTTTGAACTGCAAGGTCAGCAGTTCAAGCTCACCAGCTGCTCCTTGGAAAACCTATACTAGGTCACTATGGGTCAGAACCGACTCGACAGCACTTAACAACAACAACAAAATGTGGTGATTATAATATTTCAATGGTCAGACATCCAATGAGGTGTCCATGACCCAAATCGAAACACTGCTTAGCCTGATGGGAACAGATAGGGAGATCATAGACAATTGGGAGGACGTGTTATTTACCTCTCCTATTGAGAGTCTGGAGTCCTGGTGTGGCCCTGTGAGTTAAGGAGCTGGACTGCAAAGTCATTTGAACCAGAAGATCAGTGGTTCAAGCTCACCAGGAGCTCTTGGGAAATCCTATACAGGGTCACTATGGGTCAGAACCGACTCTACAGCACTTCAAAACAACAACAACAACAGGACGATGTAGTTTATTTGAGGTCATATCCTCTGACCCAAATTGACTATCTGTAAAATTTGTGTGCAGTGTTTGAAACAAGGAGTGGATTATCTTTATAAAAACATCTCTGGAGGAGAGAAGGGGACCGGCACTTCCCAGAACAGGCAGCTCAGGTAGGGCTCTGGGGAAAAGAGGTGGAATCGCACATAGGAAACCTCTGTCTAGCAGACAGACAGCCTTTGAACAAACATAAGATCTTATATTTCAACATTCTGAACTCGTTGTTTTAAAAGATCAAATTGCTGAAGAATTACAGGCATTTTTGAGCTTTTGCCTGCCTACACACAGCTCCCGCTTCCGCACCCACGCTGGTGAGTGCCTCTGCCCCCTGCAGACCTTGGAATGCAGGGCTAGAGCAAACCCACTTTGAAGGCTGCATTTCCAGAGAAAGGGAAGCATAAACTAACAAAGCCGAACAAATAGAGAGGGATATTGGCGTGGATATCAGGAAATTTGGGGTACCCACGGTACAGAGAGACTGAGAGAGACATTTTTTATGTCATCAAATACAGACGCTACCTCCCTGAAGCCATTACCCCCAGCCCTCTACTGCCCTGGCCTAGAGCAGCCCTCTGCCAAGCTGCCTAGGCTCAGGAACGCCCAAGGCACAGGCCCACCCACTGAGGCCAAGGCCCTCCCAAGGCCCAGACACTCCCACTGAGGGCAAGGCCTGCCCTGAAGCCCAACCCGCCCATAGACTGGTCAAAAAGGCCCAGGCCCAACCAAGGCCCCGTCGCCACTGAGGTCCAGGGCCCCCAAGGCCCAACCTGGCGCATAGCCTGGTCACCAAGGCCCAGTGCCCCTGAGACCCAACCCACCTCAGCCAGGTCCCCAAGGCACAGGCCCCCGAGGCCCAAACCGCCCAACCCGCCCGCTGAGGCCCAACCTGCCCAGTGCCCAGCTGCTGATACCCAGACCCCTGAGGCCCAAACCACCCACCCGAGGCCCAAACCACCCACCCAAAGCCCAAACCACCCGCTTGAGGACCAACCCTCCTACAACCCGGTCGCTGATGCCCAGGCCCCCAGAGGCCCAAACGGCCCACCGCCAAGGC
>NW_006408578.1:4696763-4706689 GCF_000296735.1 Chrysochloris asiatica | reverse complement strand
AAAAACATTGAATCTATGGTTCTTAATTTTTTGAAGCTAGGACCACATATGAGAACGCAACAGGCTCCTTTGATCATGAATTTCCACACTGCCTTCCCTCTTCGGATGCTCAACAAATAAAACAACAGAACCAAAAGGATTAGCATAAAAGATTTCTAAGTCCACATTTGAGATTTGTTGTTAGGTGCCATTGAGTCAGTTCTTTGCATAACAGAACACAACACTGCCTGGTACTGTGCCATCCTCACAATTGTTACTGCTACTGCCACTCTGCCAATCCATCTCTTTTGGGGTCTTCCTCTTGTACATTGACCCTTCACTTTACCCAAGCATGATGGCCTGCTTCAGGGCCTGGTCCCTCTTGATAATACGTCTGAGGTACCAGAGATGAATTTTCACCCTCCTGGCTTCTAAGGAACATTCTGGCTGTAATTCTTCCAACACAGACATGTTTGTTCTTCGGCCAATATTCAGAACGTTTGTAATTTAAGAGAACAGCATTGGGCCTCTTTTTAGACCATGAAAGCATAGCTCAAATTACTTAGTTTCTAGCTAGATTTTCATAAGCTAAAAACTTGCTAAAAACCTGCATTTCTACATCTCTATAATGATGACTGGGGATCATAAGAATGACCTTCAGATCCTGAAAGATCCTTCAGTTCTTTTCAATTCATAAATGTTAACATGATGCTCAGAATGGTTTCAGTTTTGAGGGCATTGCCTTGCATTTTTAATTCTCTGAAATGTAGTAATCTGACTAGAATCATGGTCCCCACATTTTCCACACCTAAAAGCAGGGCTTGTGGTCTGGCAAAGGATTTTGTGTGTGTATGTGTGTTCCCATATGGTTTTATTATAAGCATTAATACTTGCATTTCATGCAATTTTCATGTGTCACAAAATTTTTTTCCAATTATTTATAAATGTAAAAATCATTCATAGCTCTCATGCTGTACAAAAAACAGGCTAGATAGGACCATGGGCCATAGTTTGCTGACACTTATATAAACTGTATCAGAATTCATGCATACAGATAGCTGGTGACCAATAGAGCCTGTTCAGGCTATCTGAATGATATTAAAATAACCATCCGAGAAAGTGTTCAATATAGGAGCACTGAAGAGCATACTGTTGTGCCCTCCAGTTTGCTGACTTCTAGCACCTCTATGCTCAACAGAACAAAACACTCCCTAGTCCTGTACCATACTTAACAATTGTTCTGTTTTAGTCTCTTGTTGCATCCACTGTATCAGTCCATCCCTTTGAAAATCTTCCTCCTTTTCACTGATCCTCTACTGTACCAAGTATGATGCTCTTCCCAGGAATTGGTGCCTCCTGGTAACATGTCCTGGCAAAGAATTTTTGTGTTACGTTCATTCAGTGTGAGTGATGGTGTGAGAAATGAAGTTTGTATGTGAGATTATTTCTGGGAAAGTCCAGTGGTTTATCAGAAAACACAAAATAGAATTGCTTTGAAAATCTAACTCAGGTGGAAATACAAGGAGACCTCAAAAAGTTCATGGTAAAATGGAATGAATAGATAATGGAATTTTTCCATGAGCTTTTTTGAAGCTTCATCGTATAGGTATTTAAAGTCCTGATGTGTCACTGTAGTATAAGCACTAGACTGCTAATCACAGGTCGGTGGTTCAAACCTACCAGCTGCTCCTTAGAAATCCTATACAGGGTTGTTACGAGTAGAAATCAACTCAATGGCACTTAACATACAGGTATTTGGGTTGAAAGCACAGATTTGGGGGTCAGACTGATTAAATTCCGTCCCAATTCTGCCAAGTAGAATTGGGTTCATCCCTTAACCTTCTAAGCCTATTTCCTCACCTGTAGAATTGGAGAGTAACAGTATTATCCTAATAGGCTGTGTGGGAAGTAAATGAAATAATGCATGACTAGAAGCTGGCACAGTTAGTAACTGATATTATCATCATTTATGAAAACTGATGACCAAAATATTTCAAAAATGAGATCATTCTCTCTTGATACACCAGATGTTATGCAACATTAGGTCAGCATTTGTGATCTTCAGAATGTTTGGGAATTAGCTCATTAGCATATCTGTTCCTCCGTGGAGTAGTACTGACCTCATATTTTGGTCAGAAAAGTCAATTAAATTGGTTGAAGCCATATGAGACATCAGTGGTAATGTTAGATGAGGAATATTGGTCTCCAGACACCTGTGCCCTCCCGACTGGTCGCATTACTTTTAAGGATTCCAGCTGTGGGAACCCACCCCAGGTGTCCAAGCAAAGGCAAAATAGCCCTTCTTTCTGGAGAGCCACAGATACCTTCCATTGACATAGTTTGGTCAGACAGGCGTGGTTTCCCTTCATAAAATTACTGCCACTACTGTGACCCTGGAGTCCTGGTGTGGTGCTGTAGGATACTGCATTGGACCACAAGGTCAGTTTGAATTTCAAGGCCGGTGGTCACTACAGGGTCACTATGAGTCGGAACAGACTCGTTGGTACTTAACAACAACCACCCTAATTATATCATTCATTTGAGTCTGTGTCCTCATTTATAAAATGATGCTATAATTCTTATTCTTCTCCTAGTGTTACTGATAGGAACAAATAAGATAAAGTATCAAAACTGAAGAGATCACAAGAACCTAGAGTATTCTTCTGAACAGTGTTGGACAAGTGAATTCCACCTGGGGCCATCAAACAGGTACTAGTAACTATTTAGGATTAGAGAAATGTACTAAAATCCAGTGAATCCTATGATAAGTACTGAACTGCAAACCACAAGGTCAGCAGTTCAAGCCTACCAGCTGCTCCGAATGAGAACAGTGAGGCTTTCTGCTTCCTGGAAAATTTAAAGCCTTGGAACCCCTGACAGGGTCACTATGAGGCAGAACCAACTCAATGGCACATAACAACAGTAAATAAATAAATCACTGTGGATAATCTGTAGCAAGTAAACTACCAATGACTATCAAGTTAATTAAGAAAGTTCATTAAAAGATATAGTACTGTCTTAGGAATTGATCAGTTCCATAAAGAAAAATGTTATCCCAAAACTGTGGTGTGGCATTCCCAGTGGAGTGTATACCAGGTAGACCAAGAAGCCTGACTTCCTAGGGACTTGCAGCTGAGAAGGAAACTGAGGACCTTGTACTAGCTTCCAACAAGAGCTCACAGACTGTCCTTAGTTAGGTCACACTTCTGTGGTAACAGGTGTTCTTGGTGGGTGGATTTAGCATTGCTTTGAACTAGATGTTCCTTTGAGGTCAAAAGGCTTATGACATTTCCTTGGATACTTTCCCACCTCCTTTCAACATTTTGTCTCTTACAGGAAGTCAAAGATTAATCCTATCACCTAGGTTTCTGCCATGCTCTGCAGAATTATGCATACTTTATACAGTTTCTTCAGTTGGTACCCAACTCTCCCCATCTCTGTTCAGTATGAACAGTAATGTTCAGCGACATAGTTACTTGAAATGCAAACACAAATCTATATATATATAGCTTCAGATCAATAAATGATATCTTCTTCCCTGAAGCAGAGAGAACTTCAGTAGAGTGGAAAATAATATTGCAAATGATATTAACAGATCACTTTCTAATTTTCAGATCTTTGATTTCAAAGAGGTGCTAAGACCAGTTCATGGTAGAGGTGTCTCCACAAATAGGGAAAGTGCAGGAGAACTGATGTTCTAAATTCACAGAAAGAAAAAGGCAGGACAGAGGAAAGGCTGGAGAAGGAGGTAATTCACAGATACAAGAGAATGTTCACTGAATTCTTTCCTCCTTCCAATTAGTGATAAGAAGACTTGGGCATCTCCAGCTAGACCATTTGCACAATTTGGTAGGGCACATTTAATACAACATAAAGCATCATAGAGGACACATTAAGTAATCTGTGTAATACATTTTACATGGCATGTCCTTTCTTATGACAAATGAGGTATCCCCCACCGATACACCCATAGCCAAGGAAGAAGTACCAGGTCCCAGAGTGTCATGATCATACCTCTGTGTTGTTCTCCTGGTGCAGTCTTGGTACAGACAATAATACACACTGTTATTAATAACAGTTTTGTCTTTACTCCAGGGTTCATTTTGGGGGCCGGGGAAGTAATAGGTCAGTGCACCAAATCAGTTTTCCTCCAGCTCCAAGCTATTTGGATGCAATGTTCTCCATACGTGCCAAATGTTCTTGTTTGGGTTATTAGAATGAAGCTGTTGCAAGAAACTATGATGTAATTTGGACTATACCAGTGCCTGCATTATTTAGCCCTGATTTCAAGGTCTGTGACTTGCCCGAAAAAGGTCCTAAATGCTGGAAGTGATAAAGACAAACCAAAATGATCAGACTTTGAGTAGACTTGCATGGATTCCCTTTGGCTTTCACATAAATCAGAACATTTTCTAAGTTGGTAAAATTACTGGGGGTGAAAATGTGTTTTTATAAATACCATATGTCTTTTTTAATAAAACAAAACATAACTACCTTACATTTTTCATTATTGTATTTATTCAGTAAGCATTATTATCTACCATATTAAGGACAAGATATTATGCCAAGAGTGCTTCAAGATAAAAAAGGATGAATCAGAACTGCCTATACCTATTCAGAGAAATAAAACATGTGCATCAAAGCTACAGCAAAATACAGAAAATGACAGCGTACATGAGAACAGAAGACATGGTTGTTGAAGTTAACAAGAAGGAGATAATTCTAGCTAGAAGAGACTGTTAGAGGTGTTTTTGACTGACAGTCTAGAGATGCTGAAAAAGTCATATTTGGATGGGTGTGGGCAGGCGAGGCCAGGGTCATGGCCCACAGAGAGATGGGAAGCAGGGTCATGAAGAAGGACAGTGCTCATAGGAAGTAGTGGCCACACCAGTTCTGTTGGAGGAGAGATGAAAAGAAAGCAAGTGGTTGTGGGTATAATTGAACCTGAATATCATGCTCAGAAGTGACAAGATCACACAGAGCTGTCAGTTGTTGTTAGCTATCCTCAAGATGGTCCCTGACTCCTGCTGCCAGACCTTTCTTCCTACTCCACCTTAATCTCTCAAATATGTTCAGCATCATAGTTGTTCAGCATAACAGCTACACTTGTTATGTGTATTGGCCAGGACTTGAATTCTGGTCTCCTGTGTGGAAGGCGAGAATTCTACCACTGAACAAACATTGCCCTCGAAGCCATTGGTGAGTCTAAAACCACCAAACCAAACCTGTTGATTCCACCTCCTAGCAATAGGACTGAGTAGCACTGCCCCCAGAGAGTGTAAAGACTAAAGCTTCACGGAAGCAGACAGCCACATCTCTCTTTTGTGGAGCAGTGGATAGGTTCCAACCCTTGACTCTCAGTTAGAAGCCAAGCGCTTAGTCACTGTGCCACGAGGGCTTTGTAGGACTGGGTCAGGAGAACAGTAAACCAAGCTGTCACTTCCTGAGCATTCAATGTATTTCAAGTTGGGAGGTTCTTACTAAATGGTCTCATTTAATACTCAACAACAACCCTATGAGGCAGGTACTATTGCTCCCATTTTACAGATGAGGAGAGTGAGGCTGAAAGAAGTTCTATAACTTGTTCATGGACTTCCTGCTAATAAAGCACAGAGCAGAAATTTAAATCCAGGCCGAGTGGCCCCAGAAGGTGAGATCACAGTGAAAAGTGTGGGAGTTCCAGATCTAAGAGGCAGAGAAGAGTGGATGGTAAAGATGCCTTTATATGGGCTGTGAGTTTCCTGTTTTTGAGTTTGTTTTCTCCGATATTCTCTCCTTACGCAGCATATTTTCCTACCTCCATGTTTTTGTTCAAATTCTTCTCTCCCACAGGAACGGTGTTCTTCTCTCCTAGCTTTTAGGTTTCTTGTTTTGTTGTTGCAAAGGGGTGGTTAAAAATTACTTGGTAGACACAGAAATTGGACATGTGATATTGCTATGCTGTTTAGTTTAAAAAAAAAAAAAAAGGTTACGCATTTCATTGATACCTAGGACATAATTATGTACCACTAGTAAACATCTCTTCTGCTGATCACTCTTGTCTCTCTCAATAATAGAGAAATGGCCATTTATAGGATGTGCTTGTTTATACAGAAGACTCGTAGGCATTCTGTTCGTCTTGTAGATGTGAATAACATGAACTAGAAAACACGACCCTCGTTTGGCATTTTATCTCCAACACTAATTATCTCTGAATCTTTGGAAAAGTTATCTGAAGTTTCCTTTCAGTTTCCCAAATCAGTATCACTGATTATTTGCCCATGTCACTGAGATGTTAAGAAATTAAATATCATCACACAAAGTGTACGGTTTGTTGAATGTGGGGCTGATGATCTATTCTGTAAACCTTCACTAAAATGTTTTTTTTTTTTTTTAAATCTACCTGGA
Organism: Chrysochloris asiatica; assembly: GCF_000296735.1. NCBI lineage: Eukaryota > Metazoa > Chordata > Mammalia > Afrosoricida > Chrysochloridae > Chrysochloris > Chrysochloris asiatica. The sequence goes on along the minus strand of NW_006408578.1, from coordinate 4,700,323 downwards.
ATTTAGATATTAAGGATCATTTCCACAGTACTCATAAGCTTTAGTATGGCACTGTAGAATAAGCACTGGACTGGTAACCACAAGGTCAGCAGTTCAAACCCACCTGCAACTCTTGGAAACCCTCTGAACCAACTCAGCAGCACATACCACCTCCTAAGTAGTACTGTACCTGTGTATGAAATCATTTCCAAATCCAGACCACATTTTATCTAAAAAGCCCAGATTTAACAGTAAGTATTGTGTGTGCTGTCAAATCAATTCTGACTCAGCGACTCTGTATAGGGTTTCTGAGGAATGGCTGGTGGTATTGAACCATTGACTGTGTAGTTAGCAGTCCAGTGTTTGTCCTACAATATCACATCAGGACTCATTACAGTTACCGAGGTTCTAAATCTTTGAGGGAGCAGAATGTCTCATCTTTTTTCCACGGAGCAGCTGGTGAGCTCAAACCACTGACCTTGTGGTTTGAAGTCCAGTGCTTATCAAATGAAGTCACCATGGTCCCCATGTATGTATGTATATATGTTATGCCATTGAGTTGGTTCTGACTCATAGTGATCCTATTGAGGGTTTTTGAGGAATGGCTGGTGAATTTGAACCACCAACCTTGTGGTTAGTAATCCAGTGTTTATCGTATAGCACTATACCAGGACTCCATATTACACATGCATATGCATGTTTGGCATTCTAGGATAAGCACTGGACCACAAGATTGATTTGAACCATAAGGTTGGCAGTTCAAAACTCACAGCTGCTCCTCGGAAACCCTATACAGGGTCACTATGAGTCAGAACTGATTTGATGGCATTTAACAATAATACCATATGATATATATATGTGTGTGTGTATGCATAATATATATATATATCCATACGAAAAGCACTGGACTACAGACCACAAAGTCTGTGGTTTGAGCCCACCAGCCACTCTACAGGAGAAAGATTAAGGTTTTCTGCTCCTGTGAAGATTTAAAAGACTTGGAAACCCTATACAGGGTCGCTGTGAGTTGGAAACTTGATGGCATTTAGCAATATATATATATCATGTTAACAATGAAGAGCAAAAAGACACAAACCCAATGCTGTCCAGTGGATTCCAACTCAAAGTAACCAATAGGACTAAAAGGATGTGAAAATTCTGCTGTCTTTACAGGTGGCATCCTGGTAGTGCAGTAACAATGGGATTGTTTTAATTCTGATTTAATCTGTACAGAAAAAGACCACCAGACCAGATCTTTTCTCCTGATTAGACACTGGTGGGTTCAAACCACCAACTTTCAGTCAGTAATCAAGCATTTAACCATTGTACCACCCATAAAACCCCCAAAACCTACTGCTCTCCAGTAGCTGGAGAGAGTAGAACTGCGCTGTTGGGTTTCCAAGACTAAATATCTCATTTTTCTTTTGGAGAAGCTTCTGAATTTGAACTACTGACTTTACAGTAGCAGCCCAGCACTTAACCCACTATGCCACCAGGGATTCTTTTAACAGTATATACTCATGTCAGAAAGATGTTTCCCTGTGCTTTATTGACTACACAAAGGCTTTCGATTGTGTGGATCATGGCAAGCTATGGACAACATTGTTAAGTATGAGTATTCCGGAATACTTAATTGTGCTCATGAGGAATCTGCACATGGACCAAGGGACAGTTGTTCAAATAAAACATGGGAACACTGAATGGTTTAAATGTACAATTAAGAAAGATGTGCGACAAGGTTGTATTCTTTCACCATACTTATTCAACCTGTATGCTGAGCAAATGATCCGAGAAGCTGCTTTATATGAAGAAAAATGTGGCATCAGGATTGGAGGAAGACTCATTAACAACCTGTAATATGCACAGGATACAACCTTGCTTGCTGCAAGTGAAAAGGACTTAAAACATTTACTGATGAAGATCAAAGACCTCAGCTTCGGTATAGATAACATCTCAATGTAAAGAAAACAAAAATCTTCACTACTGGACCAATAAACAACATTCTTATCAACAGAGAAAAGATTGAAGTTGTCAAGGACTTCATTCTTCTTGGATCAACTATCAACACTCATGGAAGCAGCAGTCAAGAAATCAAACGACATTTTGCATTAGACAAATCTGCTACACAAGACCTTTTCAAAATGTTGAAGAGCAACGATGTCAACTTGAGGATTAAGGTGTGCCTGACCCAAGCCATGGTATTTTCAATAGCCTCATATGCATGCGAAAGCTGGACAGTGAATAAGGAAGACCACAGAAGAATTGATGCTTTTGAGTTACAGTGTTGTAGGAGAATATTGAAAGTGCCACGGGCTACCAAAACCAATAGATCCGTTTTGGAAGAAGTGCAGCCAGAGGGCTTCTTGGAGGCCAAGATGGCCAAACTTCGTCTCTCATACTTCCGACATATTATCAGGAGGGACCAGTCACTGGAGAAGGATATCATGTTTGGTAAGGTGGAGGGTCAGAGAAAAAGAGGAAGACCCCCAGTGAGATGGATTGGCCAAGTGGCAGCATCAGTGGACTCAAGCGTGGCAACAGTAGTGAGGTTGGCCCAGGATCTGGCATTGTTTCATTCTGCTGTGCATAAGGTTGCTATGAGTCGGTACCAACTCAATGGCACCTGACAACAACAACAACACTTAGGTCATGGAGGCCTGGTGTGGTGCCATAGGAGAAGCACTTGACCTCAAGGTCAGCTTGAACTGCAAAGTTGGTGGTTCAAACTCACCAACCATTCCTTGGAAACCCATACAGGGTCACTATGAGTTGGAACTAAGTCCATGGCACTTAACAACAACCACTCATTCTCTCTGAGTGGGTTCCAACTCATAGTGACTGTATACAGATAGAGTAGACCTGCCCCAATATTTCTAGGGTCTTTCTCCCACAGAGCGACTGGAGAGGTCAAACTGCTGACCTTTCAGTTAGCAGATGAGTACCTAGCCACTGAACCACTGGGTTCTTTTAACAGCTTAACCTCCAAAGGGGGAAAGAAAAGGAGCTCTAGTAGTATAGTGGTTATGAGGAGTCTGGCTGCTAACCTTAAGGTCAGTAGTTCGAACCTACCAGCTGTTCTGCAGGAGAAGGATGAGACGTTCTGCTCTGTAACCATTTACAGCCTCAGAAACCCTGTGCAGGGTCGTTATGAGTCAGAACCAACTTCAGGGTCTGCTACCACACTCCAAAAACTCCAAACTCACTGTCATTGAGTCAGCTCTGAATGATAGCTTTTTGTGAGGTGCTGTCGAGTTGGCTGTGGCTCACAGCAATTCTATGCACATCAGAACTGAATACCTCTCTGTCCTGTGACTTCCTCACGTTTGTTATGTTTGACTGCATTGTTGCTGCCACTGTTGATCCATCTTGTTGAGGGGGAGGTCTTCCTCCTTTTTTCTGACCCTCCATTTTTCCAAGCATGATATCCTTCTCCAGGGACTGGTCCTTCCGGACATTACAAAGTACGAGAGACCATACTGAGTCATAGTGAGCCAATACAGGGTTTATGGGACTGTACATATTTAGGATAGCAGAGTGCCACAACTTTCTCCAGTGAAGCATCTGGTGTATTTGAACCATTG
>NW_006408578.1:4692168-4696598 GCF_000296735.1 Chrysochloris asiatica | reverse complement strand
GAACGAAACACTGCCCAATCCTGGGCCAACCCCACTACTGTTGCCACAATTGAGTCCATCGATGATGACACTTAGCCAGCCCATCTCACTGGGGGGGCTTCCTCTTTTTCTCTGACCCTCCACCTTACCAAACATGATATCCTTCTCCAGCGACTGGTCCCTCCTAACAACATGTCCGAAGTATGAGAGACGAAGTTTGGCCATCCTGGCCTCCAAGGAGCACTCTGGCTGCACGTCTTCCTAAATGGATCTATTGGTTCTTCTGGCAGCCCATGGCACTTTCAGTATTCTCCTCCAACACCATAACTCAAAAGCATATAGTAGGGGAAAAACCTTTAGATTTGATTATAGTAGGTGGAAAAACTCTTAGATTAGAAATTTGAGACCCTTCTTGCTTTATAAAATTTCCTTCCAAGATGTCCAGGAGGCAAGCATTCTTCCTAAACTCATGGAAGGTGCTTTTCAGAGCACTCCATCAAATAGCCTGTCCCCACAGAGTTCAAATGGCGAGTGTTGTAAGGAGAGCAGTCACATTTGAATCTCTGTAGTTATTTGAAGAGTATACCTACAAGGGAGTTTCTATTCTTTGAAAGAACCCAAATCTGAAACCCTCCGAGTATGAATAAAAAAAATAAATCTCTTGAACTATACTGAAGCCAGGCGAGAGTACTGAATACTCAGTCAACTGTAACTCTGAAGTGATTAAAGTCTGCCCTTGTATAGAGATCTGGTAGCTTAGGAACAAAGACCATGACAAAGAAACCTTAAGAAATCTTTGTCCTCCTCTTAAACTGCCATAGCATAAAAGGGAATGGGGGATAGAGAAGCCACGCTTGATTCAACCAACACTTGAAACCATCTTTCAAAATATTTTGGGCTGAAAAAGAGTCCGAAGTGTGTTTTGCCAAACCCAGGGGAAATTCACTCCATATGTCTTTGATGCATTTATAGTTTAATCATCAAATTATTGCTTTGCATGGACTAGTTATGCCCAAGAAACCTTTTAGAGATCTTTTAAAAATGCTTTGGGGGATCATTATCTTAAAAACAGGAAGTCCTGTTTTGCCAAGAGAGAATCAGAGTTTTAAACCAGTTCGTTCTGGTTCTACCCCTACTGAGAATTTGTATTTCCACAAGCAAAAGTGATGAACAGCAAACGTTCTTCCCACTGCACATTCTTGTCATCTGTGTTTAGTAATGCATTGCAATAACCACACAGAAGTCAAGACAACACATACAGTTATGGGATTTATTAGGGAAGCTAATAGGTTACAATGTAGGATCACAAAAGTGTTCAGGGCACAGTTCTTCCAGTCAGGACAGCTTCACCTCAGCTGTGCCTACAGACAGGTCTTTGTCTCGGTCTGGACAATGTCACAAAACTCTTTTAGAGCTGCTGATAAATGCCCACAGACACATCACTCCACGATAAGCCTCAGTCTGAAGGTTCTAAACTCTAGTTCCGCGGGTCAGCAAACCTAGCTCCCCCAATTACAGACCTGGATGCACACCCTCTGTAAGCAAGCCCACTGACCCAAATCACTCAACTTACTTGCTGTGTCCATGGGGAAGCCCACTACTCTATCTTATGCTTTGGCTCTCGGTTCTGCTCCTGCTACTCCTGTGTGTTTCCTCCATTGTCACAGCTTTCTGTCCCTGGATCCATCAAGGAGGGTTATTAATGAGCAGGATCTCTGGGTCCAAAGATCTACACTTCACTTCCGGCTCTTCTCCTTTGATGGTAGTGAGTCTCCCTTTCTTGCTTCAGTGATGACTTATTTTGTATACAATAGAGTTCCAGGTTTTACAATCACAGTTAATACTTTTAACCACTCATAACTGAATCATAGAATCCTATCAGCATCTTCTCTTATCCTGACCCAGCAGGGCAAAAACAGTGTAGGAGTTGCAGATTATGACTAGAAAAGACATTAAATAATTTACATAATACCACCAGACATACTAAACCAAAATTTACATTTTCACAAGATCCCACGTGGTTCTTCTAGGTCTCCTGGTGATGCTTATGGATACATAAGACCTTATACATAAGATTTGTTATTAAACTTTTAGTGTGGAGTGAGTGGAGGTTTACAGAGCAGATCATCACTCTTACATGCAATAGATCACACACTTCATTTGATTACAATGACCGCAGTGCCCTCCATGTGCCGTCAGCTAAAAGTATTGACCTCTGTTCACCGTAGCTCTAGCACTCTATCCTGAGTCTCCCGGACCTTTATCTTTCCTCTACCAATCTCCCTCTCATTGCACATTGCCTTCCCTGTCACCCAAGTTAACATGTGTCTACTCTCTAGCCAATGAATAAATCTCCCTTCCCTCCCACCCCTGGTAACTATCCTAGAATGATTCTTTTAACTAGAAAGCCTTTTCTTAACTTTCTACACCAGTGGTGTCATAAATATTTGTCCTTTTGTGATTGACTAATTTCATTTGGCAAAATGTCCTCCACATTCATCCACATTATGAGATATCTGGCATATTCATCATAATTCTTCAACATTGCATAGTATTCCATTGTGTGTATGTACCAAAGTTTGTTTCACCTTTCTTCTGATGATGGGCATTTGTTGTTGTTGTTGTTGTTAAAGTGCCGTCGAGTCAATTCCCGACCCATAACGACCCTGTATAGGGTTTCCCAGGAGCAGCTGGTATGCTTGAACCACTGACCGTGCAGTTCAAATGGATTTGCAGTCAGACACATTAGCCCACAGTGCCATACCACAACTCCATGATGGGCATTTAGAATGTCCTTTTTTTGGGATTGTGAATAATGCTGCAGTGAACATTGTGTTGTGTTATTGTTGTTGAGTGCTCTCGAGTCAGTTCCAACTCATATATAGAGTTTCTGAGGAGCTGGTGGGTTTGAATCATCAATTTGGGGCTTATCCTACAGCACCACACAAGTAGTCCACAATGAACATGGGTGTTCATATATTTATATTTATACATGCCACAGCTCTTATTTCTTGGGGATATATACCAAGTACAGAGATAGCTAGATCATGTGGTATTTCTATTTCCAACTTTTTGAGGAAGCTCTGTACCATTTTCAACAGTGTTTGCACCATTTTATAGTCCCACCAGCAGTGTAGGAGGGGCCCACACAATACCCAAACATCACCTGGGGATCTGTAAGAATCACCTGGGAGCTTATAAAAATATAGAAGAAATGCAATTTCTCAGCATGGGTCAAACCAGAATGAACCAATCTGGAGTTCTGGAGGGAACAGACATGTGGAACCTGGATTTGGCTGTGGAAGCAAGAACCCTGAATCATGAAGTTTCCACACCTGGCAGAACAGACTCTCTAATCTCTCCGGGGATTCATGGCGTGTGCCTGTCTCTACTCATTGGAGATATAGAAATCTTTCAAGGGGAAGGTGACCACCACCTCTCACAATTTCCATGCAAACGTGGGCCCTTCCACCTCATTTCATATGTTAGGTGATAAATCCAGAGGACATTGTTTACTGAAATCACACTGTGCATATCTTAGCTTAAAATCGAAGGTAAGAATTTCAGAAATGAGCTTGGAAAACAACAGCTATGGATTCCAGGAATAGGGGAGAAAAAAAAGATTTTTCTTTCATGTTGACTTTTGTTTTGTTTCTATTGAACTGAAATTCACAGAACTGACTGGACCACAAGGTCAGTTTGAACCACAACATCAGAGATTCAAACTCACCAGCCATTCCTCGGAAACCCTTTATAGGGTTGCTATGAGTAGGAATCGACTCCATAGCACTTAACAACAACACAAATAGCTTTCAAGTAAAAAGATCTGTGTTTTGCTTAGGAGTCGCTGGGTGGTGCAGGTGTGTAACTACTAACCAATAGGTTGGTGATTTAAACCCAGCCAGAGTCAGCTCAGAAGATCGGCCTGGTAAACGGCCACTGACAACGATGATGAACAGTTCTGCTCTGTACACATGGTGTTGCCATAAGCCAGAATAACTTGAAGGCAACTGGTCTGACCTTTTGGTTTTATGCTCTGTTTGGAGCCTCTGGGTGGCACAAATGAACTGGGCTACTAGCTGAAAGGTTGGTGGTTTGAATCCACCCAGAGGTGCTTTGGAAGAAAGGCCTGGTGATCTACTTCCAGAAACCTCCATATTGTAAACCCTGTGGCGTACAAATCTACTCGGACACTCATGAGGCAGAATTGACTCCAGGGGTCTGGGTTTTTGGTTTTCCTTTTTAAGTTCTTCTTGCCAGTAGTTCTCAGAGTATGGTCAGCATCATGTGGAAGCATGTAAGAAATGCAAATTCTCCATGTCCATGTCACACCTAAGTCCCCAGTATATCAATGGTACATCAGAATCACTGAGGGGCTGCTGGACCCTATCCCCTCGAGTTTCTGATTCAGTAGGTCTAGTGTTTACAAGTCAGGCTGTGAACCACAAGGT
>NW_006408578.1:4674493-4691343 GCF_000296735.1 Chrysochloris asiatica | reverse complement strand
GTTTTGAACTGCTGACTTCATGGTTAGCAGTCCAGTACTTATCCTGCTGTGCCAGCAGAAGTTAACATGTCTCACTTGAGTCTTCAGGAACAGATTAACCAGCAAACACAGTACACACAATTTTACAGTAAGTAAGATATGCATGGGCTTAATTATACTTATTTACTAATCTGTGATGAATGAACAATTTCACCTGGGTTTCACCATATCAAAGATGAGGTGATGAAATTAGCCACCATAGTAAGTAAACACAATTAAGCTGCATGCACCTTGCTTATTGGATAATCTACTCTTTAGAGTCTAGATAATGCTGATTGCAGAGCTGGCATTCTGCTAGGAAAATATAGAAACCTGACTTATACTTCAGCATATTTTTCGGTGCCAGACAGCCACAATAAAGCAAATATCCCAAAAAAGTGAATCAAATGAATGGTTTTGTTTCACAGAGCATATAAAAGTGATGTTTATACTATATTGTAGTCTATTAAGTATGTAATAGCATTGTGGGAAGAGTTTGAAGCATTGTGAGAATTGCCCAAATGCAACACTGAAACACAAAGTGGGCACTTGCTGTTGGAAAAATGTCGCCGGAAGATTTGCTCAATGCTGGGCTGTCACTAACCTTCCATTTGTAAAGAACACAGTATCTGCAAGGCACAATAAAGCGCAGCACAATCAGATGAGGTCTGCCTGTATTTTCACCTCCTACAACATCAACAATACTGACTCACAGAGATGCTAATTGAAAAAAGCCAGCCACAGAAGTTGATACAGCATATGACTTTACGTAGATGAAAGTCCAGAACAGGGAAATCTCTAGAGGCAGAGTTCTGGTGTGGAGTCCTGGTGTGGTGCTGTAGGATAAGCACTGAACTTCAAGGTCAGTGATTCAAATTCATCATCCACTCCTCAGAAACCCTCTATGGGATCACTATGAGTTGGAAATGACTTGACGGCACTTCACAACAACAACAACGCCAGGTTAACTATGGAGCCCTGGCAGTGTAGTGGATTACGAGCTGGACTGAAAAATGAAGCTGTCTGCTCCCGTAAAGATTTACAGCCTCGGAAACCCTACACATGGTCTTCATGAGTCAGAACCAACTCGGTGGCACACAACCACCATCACCATCACCAGGATATCTGAGGGGTAGAACAAACACTGATATGCTCGTGGACTTACACACATATATGAGAACTCAGACCCCCAGCAAAAAAACCTCAAGGAAAACATTTGCCTTAAAAATATTAAGAACAGCTATTACTATCCAGAAGTCTGTAACATAATAAAGTACATGTATTATTACTCCCGTAAGAGACCCCAGTCTGCCTTTCACTGCACTCAGAGGACCTTCTCAAGTGACTCACCTTCCAAGTGCACCCCGCAGTAACCAGGTGCGTTATCTGTGGCCAGGATAATTTTAAGTATTCTGCACTAAAACATTGGAAGATGCTTGCCAAATACAATTACTTACATTTTTGCCTAGCTGAAGCAGAATTTCACTTTCTCACAATAATTATCCAGTCCCTTGTTAAGATTACTCCTTATTTATGTTAATAAAACTGTGGAATCACAGAAGAGAGTGTGTCTCTGTTTATTAGTGTAAATGGATACAGAGCCAAATTGTCGAATAACTGCATCAAATTATGTAAATAAAAAACCAAAAACAGGGAGGTGGGGACTTCAGTGCACAACACTAGTTTAGAACTTCAATTGAATCTGCCCCAAAGCCACCCTTAGTCTCTCCATTTCATCTGGGTGCCATATAAAAAGTTTCACCTTTAATGCAATGGATAGTTGACATGCATGAATCAAACACTGACAAAGACAGTAATGATTGCAGAAGTCTTCAGTTTCTCCATGAACTGAAGCTGTATAGAAATGACCAGGATAGAATGACCAGGTCAGGCATGAAGAGATGTTTCTTGTTCCACAGTAGTAGTGGCTATGTGCTGGAATCAGTTCTGACTCATAAAGACCCTGTATAGGCTTTCTGAGGGTATAAATCTTTGTTGTTGCTGTGAAGTGCCATCAAGTCGGTTCTGACCCATAGCGACGGTTTCCGAGGAGCTGATGCTGAGTTTAAACCTCTGACCTTGAGATTCAAACGGACCTTGTAGTCCAGTGCATTATCCTGTAGCGCTACACAGGACAGAAAGCCTCATCTTTGTTTCTTGGCTTGCTGGTAGATTCAAACTGCTGACCTTGCAGTTACCTGCCCAACTCATAACCCACTATGCTATCAGAGCTCCTTGGTTCCACCTTACGATATGTTATTTTGAGTTATCCGAACCTACTATGAACCAGAGGTCAGCAGCACAAAGACGCCAAGTTTTCAGGAAATAGTTTTGGAACTTTCTTACCTGTTTCTACTCATGATTTCATCTCTACCCATCACTAGTTCTGGGGCCTGGAACACATTGATTTTTTTTGCACATCCTACTTATCAGTGTTCTCTTTGGTAATTAAGGAGCCCTGGTGGCACACTGATTAAGTGCTTGGCTGCTAAATGAAAAGTTGGCAGTTCAAACCCACCAGCCACTCAGTGGGAGTGAGTTGTGGTAATTTTTGTGTAAAGATGACAGCCTTGTAGAACCTTTCTACTGGTCCCTCTTGGACATGGGTGTCTATGGTATTCATTTCAAGGGTACCAGGCCCTCTTAGCAAGTGTTCTGGAGCGTGACAGGAAGTGAGGAGGTGGAAGGAGACCTTTTAAATGTGCAGATACTTAAACTATTATGATTTGAAATGTACCCTTTATGTTTCAGTTACCTATAATATTGTAGACTCTGATTAATATCACCCAGCTCACTTAAGTGGTTCTTCCAAATAAACCTAGTTTTCCATTTCTCAGGGAAAAAAAAAAAAGTGTAGCATTTTGGAGAGATGCCCCCTAAGCTCATGAGGATCAATATGCTTAGAGAGTAAAACATTCACTTGAACAAGGATGAAGGAGTATGCCTAAAACCACGGTAATCAATAGGATAGACCCTAGAATTCCAGAATCCTGAGATTGTTTTCAGGTTTTGTCATTGCTTTAATGTTTTAAAGTGGATAGGTTTTCATGAAGAAAGTAAGCCAAAATAGGAGAATAAAAATTTACTATAAACATAAAAAAACAAAATAATCACAGAGTACGGACAGACACACTACCAAGAATTACAGCAAGAAAGGTGTTGAGAAATGCTGACAACATTCAGGTTCACCTTCTAGGACATATAATTGGAAAACCAGGCAATCAGGAACTGCTTTAATGACTGCTATGTTGGGGAGACATGAAGAAGCTAAGAAAGCACACTGGAGAGACACCTGACAAAGCCTTCCCAGAAAAAGCCATCTCAGCTGAGACCTGAGGTATATCGAGCCTGGCCCAGGCAGAGGAACTTGTGCCCAGAGAGGGCCAGAGACAGAACCGTGTATAAATTGTCAGACCTCCGAGAACTAAATGTAATTCCATTCAGGTGAGGCATGGGAGAATGGTAAGGCTTGAGCAAGACAGAACAAAAGTCCACATGCAAGGGGGTTTCAAAAAGTCCGTGAAAAGATGGAGTCAGAACATATTGGAACTTTTCTATGAACATTTCAAGGCCTCATAGTGTGGTATGATTTCATTTAAATGAAATCTATCTATAGAACCCTATGGCACTGATAGCTTAGTGGGTTACAAGTTAGGCTGCTAACCAAAAGGTCCACAGTTCAAATCTACCAGCTGCCCCATGGGAGAAAGATGAGACTTTCTGCTCTGGTAAAGATTTGCAGTCTCTTAAACCCTATACAGAGTCCTGGGGTGGCACTACAGGGTAATGTACTTGACTGCAACGTCAGTTTAAACCACAAGGTCAATGGTTCAAATTCACCAGCCACTACTCAAAAACCCTGTAGAGGGCCACTATGGATCGGAACTGACTCAGCTTAACAACAACAGGAAACACTATACAGGGCCTCTATGAGTCAGAGCCAACTACGGCACCCAACCACCACCACCAGGGCTTAGGAGTAGGAATCAGGAGTGACCAGGACTCTAGGTTTCATTTTAGGATGATGGAAATCTTCCAAAATTAGTATGTGATAAAGGGTGTACATCTCTGCAGATACTGAAATTCAGTGAATTGAACACTTAAAAATGGATAGATTGTATGGTATGTAAATTATAGACTAATAAAATTGTTTAAGGACTCCTGATGTGGTATTGTAGGATAAAGCACTGGACCATAAAGTCAGTTTGAACCACAGGGTTAGTGGTTCAAACTCACCACCTGCTCCTTGGAAACCCTATACAAGGTTGCTATAAGTCAGAACCAACACAACGGCTCTTAACAACAACAAAGTTGTTTAAGCAACAACAACAAAAAGGCGCTTTAAAAATCTGCTGAGGAGTTTCAACATTATCCTGGTTGAGACAGGAAAGTATTGATAATGGGGTTTCAGTGTACATTTTAGGAAGTTTCCAGTGTTATAACCTTGATTCAGTAAGTCAAGGTGCAAGGTCCAGGTGAGGTGAAGATACCTGGACTTCATTGAGCATCTACTATATAATAGGCACAGTGATCACATTGTCAGGAGGGACCAGCCCTTGGAGAAGGACACCATGCTTAGTAAGAGAAGGGTCAGCACAAAAGAGGAAGACCACAACAAAATGCACTGATACAGTGCTCTCATACATAACAATTGTGCCAATGATACAAGCACAGGCAGTGTTTCATTCTATTGTGCACTTGACAGCACCTAACAACAATAATGACCTTATACACATTATCTCATGTAAACACCACAAAGTACTGGGACCTTTTGCTCGATCTGAACGGTTCATTGTTATTGGAATATGTATAATTCTCTTGTATTAGAAATATAGACAACCACTGCTTTATTTAGGAGAAAACTAAGACTCAGAAAAGTGAAGTCACTTGCCCAGAGTCATCCAGAACCAGAATTGAAGCTCAAGTTATGTCTGACCCAAGGCTTTACTCTTTCTACCCTGAAATTGGGTAAATTAACTTGCGCAGCATGGGTTCGAACTGCTTGCTAGATTGCCCAGCAATAATACTTATTCATACCCCTTGTGTTAGTGCCCTATTGCTGCTGTAACAAATTACTACAAATTCGGTGGTTTAAAACAACAAAAATACCTTCTCTTGCAGTTCTGGAGGTCGTAAATCCAAAATCAGTAGCACTGACCTGAAGTCAAAGTGTCCCCAGAGCTGGTACCTTCTAGAAGCTCAAGGGGACAATGTGCATGCTTGCCCTTTTCAGCTTTGACAGGTGGCCTGAATTCCGTGGCTTTTGGTCCCTTCTTGGAAATGGTATCACTCAGCCTTCACTTAGATCATCACGTGTCCATCATCTACGTTTGGAGCCCTGGTGTGGTGCTATAAGATAAGCACTGGGCCACAAGGTCAATTTGAACTGCAAGGTCAGAGGTTCAAATCCACTAGCTGCTCCTCAGAAATCCTATTTAGGGTCTCTATGAGTCAGAAGCAGCAGTCAAGAAATCAAACAACATGTTGCATCAGGCAAATCTGCTGCACAAGACCTTTTTAAAGTGTTGAAAAGCAAAGATGTCAGCTTGAGGACTAAGGTGTGCCTGACCCAAGCCATGGTATTTTCAATAACCTCATATGCATGCGAAAGCTGGACAGTGAATAAGGAAGACTGTAGAAGAATTGATGCTTTTAAATTGTGGTGTTGGAGAATATTGAAAGTGCCATGGGTGGCCCATAGAACCAACAGATCTGTGTTGGAAGAAGTGCAGCCAGAGTGCTCTTTGGAGTCCAGGATGGCCAAACGTCATCTCTCATACTTCAGACATATTGCCAGGAGGGACCAGTTGCTGAAGAAGAATATCATGTTTGGTAAGGCGGAGAGGGTCAAAGAGAAAGACCCCCAGCAAGATAGATTGGCAAAATGACAGCATCAATGGGCTCAAGCGTGTTAACAGTAGTAAGGTTGGCCCAGGACCAGGCAGTGTTTTGTTCCATTGTGCAGACTCGATGTCACCTAACAACAACAAATCAGAACCGACTCAACAGCACTTAACAACAAAACAACCACATGACTTTGACCAAGGTGTCCCTGGGTGGAGCAAATGGTTTTCACTCAGCTACTAACCTAAAGGAGTCCTGGTGTACTGCTGAAGGATCAGCATTGGACAGCTAACTGCTGGTCAGCAGTTCAAATCCACCAACCACTCCATGGAAACCCTATACAGTCGGAATTGATCCAATGACACTTCACAAAAACAACCTGAAGATTATTAGTTAGAATCAACCCTGTGACACTGCAGATGAAAAACCTGGTAATCTCCTTTGCAACCAAGAAACTCCTAATGGGGTTTCTATAATACATGGGTCCCATGAGTAGGAATCAAAAAGTCAGAAGTTGTCTTTTGTTGTTGTTGACTGACTTTGACCTTATAAAGGTCCTTATGATTTACGTTGGACCCCTCAAATCACCTGAAACAATCTCTCCATCTCAAAAATCAGTTAATCACATCTGCAAAGGCCCTTCTGCTGTGTAAAATAACATTACCACAGATTCTGGGATTAGAACATCAACATTTTTGGAAGCTGTTATTCTACCTACCACACCTCTGCTTTAGGATGGGTGTGTGAAAGAAGTATCGGAATAAATGAGGATTGTACATTTTGAACTTGAATTTAAGCTCATTGGTAATAACCAAAGTCAAGATTGAAATTAAGCAATGAATCAGGATGCTAACCTCAAGGTCGGCAGTTCGAAACTACCAGCCATTCTGCAGAAGAAAGATGAGGCTTTCTGCTCCCGTAAAGATTTACAGCCTCGGAAACCCTGTGCAGGGTCACTATGAGTCGGAACCAACTCCACAGTACTTAACAACAACAACAACACTCTGTATTTGCCTCCACTTCGAAATATCCTTCACTTGAAACTTCAGCAGTTTAAAACCAATTAAAACTTAATGTACCATTAAATAGATGTACCAATATAAAAAAAAAATGCTATTAGATGATAAATTTCAGGATAACTTTAATATTTTTTGAAGCTAATAAATGATAAATTACAGGATAGCTTTTAATAAACCAAGCCTTCAGTGAGACCCCATGCCAGAGGAATGTGGACTTTTGGGCAAATGAAAACAGACACACACACAAAGAATAATATTGATGTTGCATTATAAACTGAGTTGAGGCATACTTTCTTCTGCAATTTCATTAGAAGACAAATATGAGCTTCATGAAGCACTCTATAAATAGACCAGTGTCTTGTTTTTGAAAGGTCCTGTGGCGCTTATATTTATTTTGCTGTATTTCTTTATTTCCTCTATTGCAACAGCTGTAAATTCTCAGCATCAAAGCAGAGAAGACACCAGATTAAAAGAGGAAATGAAGAACAAAACCAAAAAACCATAGCCCAAGTGGACTCCTTTGACAAAAAAGCACAATGTGGAGAAACGGGCTTGTCTGTTGCTATTCAAGCGCCCTAGGCACTGACAGGATTTATTCCAGAGCTATGAGATATCACCATAGTTTTTTCAATTCCATATTCAGTATGCTAAATGGTGAGGGTTTGCACTCTGAAGAAGATAGCCGTGTGATTTTTAGCTCTAGATGGAACTTCCCTATGTATTTCCATCTGTTCTTGACTAAGGATAACAGTACCTTTCTCTGTCATTCCCATTAAATTCTCACACTACAACAGCCACTTCATGTGTTTGATCACCCATTCAGCAGATCACCTTGGACGTTTCTATTCTTCACTCCAAATCTCAAGCCAGACTTCCGGTACACATAGTGTCATAGTTCAAAAATGTCCTGGGCCGAGCACCAAGTTTAGGTCTCACCTCAGAATAGAATCTGAGGGGAGCCCAGGTTCCTGCTTTCCATCATTAACTACTGAGGTACCGCTCGGGTCTGCATCTCAGCTTTTCCATTTGAAGTTAAACTGGCCTGCGTTGGCCAATAGGACTATGTTGTTGTTGTTAAGTGCCGTCGAGTCAGTTCTAACCCATAACAACATTGTATAGCGTTTCTGAGGAGCGGCTGATGAGCTTGAACTGCCAACCTTGCGGTTCAAACTGACTTTGCAGTCCAGCACGTTAACCCACAGCGCCACACCAGGACTACGAGGTACCTTTAACTCTCACTACCTTATAACCTCAATATTTGGTGCCTAAGGGAAATGTAGATCTTGATTTGGGAGTTCCAAGAAGCAGACAGGAATAGAAGATTTTGAATGCAAGTTGTTTATCTGGGAGGTGAAGTTAGGAAATACTGATAGAGATTTGAAGAAATAAAATGGAGAAGAGAAGGAAACTGTGTTAATAAGTCAGTTACCCTTATGTGCAGGATACTTCTAAGGCATCCCAGCTTGGGGTGTACAAGCTGGGATATTTATTCACTTACTCTGCATCTTAATCTGAATTCTCCAGAAGAGCAAAAGTAATGAAGTGCATATAGGCAGTCCCCATATTATGAATGAGTTCAGTTCCTAAGTCTGGCTTTAAGTCCAATTTGTATGTAAATTGGAACAGCTGGATTCAGTTTGTATCTAATGCCAGTAAAACATTTGTCTTAGTACATAGTGTACCTTTCTAGGCATAAAAAATTTAAGGAAACACAGTTCCTGATACATTAAAACATTCTGAACATAATAGCCATATTTCTATGATTATAATAATGTTTTGATGCACATCACAAAGTAGTACCTTGAATTTTTATTACAACAGGGATTGTTTTGTAGCTATGGAGTATTCATAGGTCATTGCTTACAACCTGGACACTGTCTGCTTATAAATATGAAAGGCTTTAAAAATTTGTAGACAAATGGAATTGAAAGATAATGGAGTGTTTTTTAACCCTCATATAGAGAGAGATTTACGTCAAGGAAATGACTCATGAAACTGTGGGGAGTGGTAATCCCAAAATTTGTGAGGCTGGTGGCAGGCTGAAGAATTCTGCTAGCTTAACATGGTTGCAGGGACTGACAAACCCAAAATTTACAGGTTAGGTGGCAGGTTTGAGGCTTCTGCTGGTTCACAGAGTTGCAGGGGCTGGTGAATCCAAAATCCGCAGGTCAGGTGTCAGGCTGATGTTCCAAGAATTGGAGATCAGACAACAATAACAGTGCAGGGTAAAGAAGTCCAGAGGTAGAGGGGTAGAGAGAAGAGTGAACGCCTGGCTGGAACATCCATTTACATTCTGTCAGCAGGCCACACCTCCAATGAGACACCATTTCAACTGATTGGAAGATCGCATCATGGACGTGATTATCTTACATAGTAGATGTTGTTGTTAAGTGCCGTCAAGTTGGTTCCGACTCATACTGACCCTGCAGAAGGGTTCCAAGGAGCAAAAAGCAGCAGGTGGGTTTGAACTGCCAACTTTGTGGTTAGCAGTCCAGTACTTATCCTACAGCACAACACCAGAGCAATCAGTCCAACATCTGCCAAACCACTGAGAACCATAGCGTAGCCAAGGTAACACTCAACATTAACTATCCACCAATGGACTACTGCTCAGTGCGTTAGTCTCCAGAGCTTCTTGCTTCCCTTTCTCCTGCAGCCATTAAAAAAAAAAAAAAAAAAAGCCTCCTCAGTAGGGAGTCATAGTTGACCCCATTGAATTATGAAAGTAAGAGGCAAGGGAAGATGGGTGGACACTGACCACACCTGCTACAGGGAGTGTGAGAGGGATGGGGAGTACACAAGTAGGAAATGAATGGCCAATTAGGAAATGAAAATTAGGGGATCTAGTGTCTTTGTTTCTCTTAAATCTACAATGGCTGTTCCTGGCATGGTGGTATAGGAAAAGCACTTGACCGAAAAGGTCTGTTTGAACCACAAGTTCAAACCCAACAGCCGCTCCTCGGAAACCCTATACAGGATCACTATGAGTTGGAACCAACTGGATGTCACTTAGCAACAACAACAACAACAACATGACTGTTCCAGAAAGAAGGCATTTCTGTGCAATGTTTAGCAAATATGCATGTTCTGCCTGGTGTGGTGCTGTAGGATAAACATTCAACCTCCAGGTTGGCGGTTGAAACTCATCAGCCACTCTTCAGAAGCCCTATATAGGGTCGCTATGAGTTGGAACTGACTTGTCAACACTTACCAACAACAACATGCTACTGCTGTGTTGAGCATGGACAAGAATATAAATTTACAGCTAAAGCATTAAAGAATTGCCACAAAAATCCCAAACAGAATAAAAAAATATGCTAGAAAATCGCAGATGCTCTTATTATTTACATATCGCTGTCGACTCATGGCCTCTGTATGTACCATAGCATTTGTACCATTGTGATACCTAGCATTTTCAGTGGCTGTGTTTTGGAAATAGACCACTAGGATTTTCTTCCTAGTCTACCTGTAAAGTTCCTCTAAAGTCTGTTCAACATCATAGTTACACATAAACCAAACTGGTAGTGATTTTACATGAGGTGCATTGGCTGGGAATCCAACCTAGTTTTCCCACATTGCTGTTGTTGTTAAGTGCTGTCAAGTTGGTTCTGACCCATAGCTACCTGTATTGGGTTTCTGGTGGGTTTGAACTTCCAACCTTGTGTTTCAAACAAACCTTGCAGTCCAGCATTGTTGTTTGTTGTTGTGTAGTGTCAACGAGTCGGTTCCAACCCATAGCGACCCTGTATAGGGTTTCCAAGGAGCAGCTGGTGACCTTGAACCACCAACCTTGTGGTTTAAAGTGACCTTGCAGTCTAGCATGAAAGGTGAGAATTCTACCACTGAGCCATCACTGCCCTCTATTTACATATTAATAGTTGCTTCATAGGCTAACCACAAAAGTCCATGGTTCAAGTCTGCCAGCTGTTCCACAGGAGAAAGATGAAAGAGGCTTTTTTGCTCCTGCGAAGATTTAAAGTCTAGGAAATCCTATAGAGGGTCACTGTGAGTCAGAACCATCTGGACAGTACTTAACAACAACAAAGCACCACTTTGTGGAAATCTACAATGAAGTCTTCTCGCCTGATTTCTTCTTCTTCAGAAAATGACGTTCAGATACCAAAGTGAGTGCAATGACCTTGTAACTAAGGAGCAGTTCATTTTCAATCTCTTGGTAGAGAAGGTTTGGTTTGATGGGACCAGGATTTTGTCTTACTTTTTACGGGTCTTTTCTTTAAGGCTCAGTCACTATGTATAAAATGGGCCAAATGGTTCTATGATCCAAAGATTTGGCATTCAGATAGGCTCTTAGAAATATGTGTGTGGGAAAATTAGAATAATTCAATACATGTTCCTTCCCCTTTTCTGAACTTTATTTCTGAGAACCCAGCTTGCCAACATCTATGAAATATAGAAGCAGCTTAGCAATCAATTACTGGGAGTGGGGTGCTGGTGATTGGGAAGGAGAAGGAGACAGCTGGCCAAGGAATTCTAAGCTTCAATCATTTTGTATTTCAGAGCAAGAGAGCAGGATTGCTGATTTTAGATTTCTTTTGAGAGGTTATGTGTGCGTGGCATACTGAATATTCTAATAAAACCAAGTGTAGGTGTAACTCCTTTAGGAAACAGTGAAACTGGCAAAGGTGAAACTCCTTGGGTGAATTTTAAGTAAGAATTGGCGTACAGGCAACTTAGCATCTTATAAAGAAAGGACTTTACAGAGCATCTAATTCAGCGCTCTCACTCGCTCCATAGGGTTTCCAATAGCTCTGACCTTTCAGAAGTCGATCGCAGGCCTTTCTTTTGAGATGCCTCTGGATGGATTCAAACTGCCAGACTTTCCGTTAGTAGCTGAACACTTAACCATTTGTGCCACCCAGGACTTTAAGGAGGAAACCAAGACCTTGAAAACTGATCTTTCTACCCCACAATATTGCTATAATGTCTGCTCTTCCTTCTTGTCCCTCTTCCCTTGTCTCTTATTTTGTTTTTTCTCTCTCTTTTTACATAAGAAGTTCATCTAAGCAACACTTGAGTTGAAAGGAGCAACTCCCTAGGATTTATTTCTGTACTGTATATATAACTTCTTACACACACACACACACACACACACACACACACACACACGGAACTCTGATAGCGTAGTGGTTACGAATCAGGCTGCTAATCTCACGGTCAAGAGTTCTAAACAACCAGCTATTCCATGGGAGAAAGATGAGCCTTTTTGCTCCCATAAAGATTTACAGCCTCGGAAACCATATACGGGGTCGCTATGAGTCAGAACCGACTCCACGGCCCATAACCATATACATACACACACCAAAAAAAGTTATAAAGTTGTCCTTGGCTTTTCAGTGATTAAAAAAACATTGAAATCCTGTTTAAATGAGGTACCAAAGGACTTCTGGAGTCCTGGTGTGGTGCTGTGCACCAGACTGCAAAGCCATTTGAACTGCAACGTTGGTGGTTCAAGGTCACCAGCTGCTCCTCAGAAACCCTATACAGGGTCGCTATGGGTCAGAATTGACACAATGGCACTTAACAACAACACCAAGGACTTCTGTTGAGGTTATTTGTTTAACACAGAGTAAAATAAGGAGCTCTGGTGGCACACTGAGTTAAGCTTTGGGCTGCTAACCACAAGGTCTGTGGTTCAAACCCACCAGCTGCTCTACAGGAGAAATATGAAAAGTTATAGTCTCGGAAACCTCATATAGGGTCACTTTGAGTCAGAATGGACTCAGTGGCAGTGAGCTGGGTAGAAGTTGAATGAGCAAGACATTGGTGGAGAAAGGAGATATTTTCACCAAAAGTCTTTTTTCCCAACCTCATCTCCAGTGGATTTCCATTTTGATCATCATGCCATAGGCCATTTTAAAAATGTGTGTTGTGAATTTAGTGAAGGTTTATGGATGAAATCATTAATTTTACATCCAAAAATCATACACTTTGTTTCATCTCAATGATTGCAGTCCCCTCCATGTAACAACAGTGATCCCGCTCCCTCCCTGTGATTCCTATTTCCATTCCACCCTCCTTCTCATCCCTTCTCAACTGTGTCCTTAGATAAATGCTGCCCTTTTGGTCTTGAATCATTGACCATTCCATGGTGAGTATACCTTGCTAGCGTTGTTACCCACCCCCATAAATCTATCTATTGCTTGGCTAAAAATTGGACCATGAGGGCAAGTTCCCTTCTAGACCTGAAGGGTGGTCGAGGGCCATAGTCTCAAGTTCCTCCCAGCTCTTTCTGACCAGTAAGCCCAGTCTTTTTTTTTTTAAATACTTCTGAGTTTTGTTCCACATTTTCTCCTGCTCTAATCCAGGACCTTCTAATGTGACCTCTTTCAGAGCATTTGGTAGTGACCAGGCACCATCTAGTTCTTCTGTCCATATGCCGTTCAGTTAAAAATAAATAAACAAACAAAATGCAGACTTTACCCTGCTTCTCTCGGCTTCTGTTCATTTGACCTTCCCCAGTGTAATTGTCATATGATCTCTCTAAACCTCATTGTCCTTGGGTTTAAATAATACTATTAGCAGGGGTAGGTCTGGTTTGGGGAGAAACATTTCTAAAGAAAAGTACATTTCTAAGAAAAGTACAAAAATTTCTGACTTTGGATATTTAGGAGAAACACATGTCCACGTGAACACATTACCTTGAAAGTGTGCACGCCTTGTTTAGGCATCCTTAGCTTCTGGCAATACATCCATCTGCATTTCCTGATGTCTTGCACAAGGTTTTCTTCCACTCCAAAAACTCTGGGCATGTCCTGCCTGTCCAGGTGTACAACAGCACCTCGTGATTGGTCTGGTCCCACCCACTTCATTGTTTCATTTACTGGCTGCCTGCGTAAGCATTCAGGATATTAATTTAATCCTGTCAAACACCACTCTCCTTCATGTAAATCATCCCTGACTTTCCATTACTTTAAGGATGAATTCAAGTTACTTAAAAGGCATCCAAGGCTCTCTAAAAGGATCCAGTCTTTACTTACGTTGTTAAGTGCTGTTGAGTCTGTCCTGACTCATAGTGACCCTGTATAGGGTTTCCGGGAAACAACTGGTAAGTTTGAACCAGCGACCTCCTGGTCAAGTGCTTATCCTACAGCATCACATCAGTGCTCCTTGCAACGTATTAAGCAGTATGATTTTGTTCTGGTCTTGTCTGGAGCTGAGATAGTGTTTAATGATGCATATGGTTGCAAAGCTGACAAGGAATAAACTATGAGGTCACTTTGATGTGTCAAGTTGGGTAGGCAATGGAGCCCAGTTGCTTGTTCAAACACTAGTCTAGATTCTGTTATTAAGCAGTTGTTGTTAATTGCCATTGAGTAGTTTCCAACTGATGTTGTTGTTGTTATGTGCCGTGGAGTCGGTACCGACTCATAGCGACCCTGTACAGGGTTTCCGGCTGTAAATCTTTACGGGAGCAGAAAGCCTCATCTTTCTCCTGCGGAGTGGCTGGTAGTTTCGAACTGCTGACCTTGCGGTTCGCAGCCCGATTCGTAACCACTACGCTACCAGAGCACCAACTGATAGAGAACCTGTATAGGGTTTCCAAGTAGCAGCTGGTGATTTTGAACCACTGACCTCTTAGTTCAAACCCACCTTGCCGTCCAGGGCTTTATCCTCCATGGCTTTGGAAGCGCTATAGTGCAGTTCTTCTCTATCCTAGAGGGTCCCCTTGAGTCAGCATCAACTGGATGGCAATAAATTTCAGGTTCCTCATTCACTGGAGCTACCTCTCAATTGTCACTTTTGTTTGCTTAGAAATTAAACTTCCACAGTTCATAAGACTGATTAGCTACAAGGAGAGAGAGTTCTCTTCAAGATAGGCAAGGAGGCTTCTAAAAGGTCAGCTAGAGATTGGTGGGCCTGTGAGAATGTGACCCTTAGTCACCTGTCAGGTCTGGAACTGAACTCACACTGTGGCTCAAGTTTCAGTCAAACCAAAAGACATGTCCTGAAGTGGTGCTGGGGGTTAATGCTCTGGACTGCAAAGTCGTTTGAACCACAAGGTCGGTGGTTCAAGCTCACCAGCCACACCTTGGAAACCCTATACAAGGTCATTATGTTTCAGAACTGACTCTACAGCACTTAACAACAACAACAAAAAGAAACAAAAACATTAATGAGGTACTCCTATACCGTAGACTAGTCAGCCATTTGAGGCCAAAACGACAGCATTTATCCAAGGGCAAAGTTCAGGAGGGTTAGGAAAAAAGGAGGAGTAGAAACCGGTAATATGAGGAGGAAGTAGAATAAGAGATGCTGCTTCATTGTAGGACTTGCCATCAATGCTATGAAACAAAATCTGTGTGAATTGTTGAATGGAAAATTTATCTGCTCTGTAAACCTTCATCCAATTCACAATCAAAAAGTAAAAATGTAAAGTTGGTGGGAGAATTCCATTGTCTTTTCATTCCATTTTTCCATGAACTTTTTTAAAGCCCCCTCATATAAAAATGTTCAACAAGTTTGTGGTAAAACTGTAAAATTGTGATGTCCTGATGAAATTATGGAAAATTGTTGTGTGTCATAGAAAACAGAGGTTGGAGGGCAAGATAAGTCTCAATACAATAGAGATTTGTTTTATCCAACAGTGTCCAAAAGATGGTGACTCAAAAGGCTTACAGAAAAAAATAATCACAAATTATGTGCTGGGTGGGTTTGTTATTTGGCTTGTTTGACCCTCTTTGCTCCTGTGTACCCATTCCTCCAGTGACCTTAAAGTGACCAGGTAAGCGGAGCCTCAGGACAGCAGGAATGCCCAGCAGGCATCATGTTACTGTTGTTATAGCTGCTGAGTTGGCTCTCATGACAGCTCCTTGTGCCGCAGAATCAAGCGCTGCTCGTCCTGTATCATCCTCATGATCAGTTGTGATCAGATGATCCCCCCTTGTGATCCATAGGGTTTTCATTGATGATGTTTTCTAAGTAGATTGCCAGACCTTTTTTACTAGTCTGGAAGCTCTGTTGAAACGTGTTCATCATCATAATGACACACAAACCTCCACTAACAGGTGGATGGAAGCCAGGTATGAGTTGCAATGGCCAGGAATCAAACCCATGTCTCCAGCATGTTGTTGTTGTTGTTGTGTGCTGTCAAGTTAGTGCTGACATATAGAAACCTTGTATAGGGTGTTTGAGAAGCAGCTAGTGGGTTTGTGGTTAGTAGTCCAGTAAATATCCTACAGAGTGACCCCAAGACTCTGGGGGTCTAACATAAAAAGCAAGAATTCTGCCATTGAAGCACTAATGCCTCATCTTATACCCAAGAAACATCAATGGAATGCATAATAAAGTTAGGCTTTAAAATCAGGATGAGGTTGGATTAAATCTTTTTTCCTTTTAAAATCTGAGTCACAAACAGAATAACTTCTCTTTATGACTGTAGCACAAGTGATCATAGCAAGGAGGGTAGGAGCAAATGGACAGATTTTAAAACAAAACATGCCCACCATATCCATTTTGCTTGGATCCACCACCAACATTCACGGAAGCAGCAGTCAAGAAATCAAATGACACATTGCATTAGGCAAATCTGCTGTACAAGTCCTCTTGAAAGTGTTGAAGAGCAAAGATGTCCATTTGGTATTTTCAGTAGCCTCATGTGCATATGAAAGTTGGACAATGGATCAGAAAGACTGTAGAAGAAGTAATGCATTTGAATTATGGTGCTGGAGAAGAATATTCAAAGTACCATGGACTGCCGTTACAAACACATCTGTCTTGAAAGAAGTACAACCAGAATGCTCCTTAGAAGTAAGGATGGCGAGACTTGTCCTTCATAATTTGGACATATTATCAGGAAGGATCCGTCCTTGGAGAAGGACATCAAGCCAGGATGATGAAACTTCTTCATCTCTCAGATTTGGACATGTTCTCAGAAGAGATCAGTCTCTGGAGAAGGACATCATGCTTGGTAAAGTAGAGGGTCAGTAAAAAAGAAGACCCCCAACAAGA
>NW_006408578.1:4665653-4666968 GCF_000296735.1 Chrysochloris asiatica | reverse complement strand
ATCTTTCTGATATTCTCTGCTTTCAGCCAAGATCCATTGGACATCAGCAATGATATCCCTCATTCCACGGCCTCTTCTGAATCCGGCTTGAACCGCTGGAAGTTCTCTGTCAATGTATGCTTGCAGCCATTTCTGTATTACCTTTAGCAAAACTTTATTCACATGGGATATGAAAGAGATTGTCTGATGATTTCTGCATTCCATTGGGTAACCTCTCTTTAGAATGGGCACAAATGTGGATCTCTTCCAATCCGTCGGCCAGATAGTTGTCTTCCATATTTCTTAGCAGAGATGAGTGAGTACCACCTGTGCCGCCCCACTTTCTTGAAAGTTTTCAATTTTTATTCCATTGATTCCTGGTGCCTCATTCTTTGCCAATTCCTTCAATGCACCTTGGACTTCCTCCTTCAATAGCATTGGCTATTGATCATATGCTACGTCTTGAAATGGTTGAACATTAACCATTTCCTTTTAGTACAGTGACTCTGTATTCCTTCCATCTTTCTCTTGATACTTTCTGCATCATTCACTAATTTGTCCAAAGAATCCTTCTATAATTAAAGTTGAGGCTTGAATTTTTTCTACAGTTCCCCCAGCTTGAGAAATGCTGAGTGTGTTCTTCCTTTTTGGGTTTCTGATTCCAGATCTTTGCACATTTTGTTGTAATATTTGGCTTTATCTTCTTGAGCTGATATTTGAAATTTTCGGTTCAGCTCTTGGACCTCCTCGTTTCTTCCATTTGCTTTAGCATCTCTATGCTGGAGAGCGAGATTCTCTTCTGGCGTCCATGTTGACCTTTTCCTTCTTTCTTGTCTTCTTAATGACTTTTTGCTTTCTTCCTGTACGATGTTCTTGATGTCATCCCACAACTCTTCTGGTGTTTGGTCTTTAGTGTTTAATGTATCAAATCTGTTCTTCAGATGATCCCCAAATCAGGTGGGATATATATTCAAGGTCATATTTTGGCTCTCGTGGACTTGTTTTCATTTGCTTCAGCTTCAGTTTGAATTTGCATATGAGTAATTGATGGTCTGTTCCACAGTTTGCCCCTGGCCTTATTTTCACTGATGATATGGAACTTTTCCATCATCTCTTTCCACAGATGTAGTCAATTTGATTTCTCTGTATTCCATCTGGTAAGGTCCATGTGTATAGTCATCTGTTATGCTGTCTAAAGAAGTTATTTTCAATGAGCAAATCATTGGTTTTGCAGAATTCTATCATGCATTCTCCAGCATCATTTCTATCACAAAGGCCATATTTTCTAACTACTGATCCTTCCTTTTTGCTCCCAACCTTTGCATTCCAATCACCA
>NW_006408578.1:4657698-4665553 GCF_000296735.1 Chrysochloris asiatica | reverse complement strand
ATCATGTAAGTCTTACAGAATTTTTTACTCGATCCTAGAGACACCAGTACAGACCAAAGGTAAAAGATTGCCAAAAGAGAGATTCTTTTTTTTTAATGTTTTATTGTAAATTATGTGATAGTTTACATGGCAGAATATTAGTTTTACATTCATCCTATCGTGGCTAGGATGGTTACAATCCCCCAAAAGAGAGATTCTTGTTACTTATATACCTTCACAAAATCTTTCCTTAGTCCTATTATCATTTGTCAGAAATTTCCAAGTAATATTGAATCTGCCTACACAGATTTCTTTGAAATTAAATTTGTGCACCAGTATTCATCATTCCACCTGCTCTTCCTCCCATTTTTGAGGCAAATACAGGTTATACAGATGTCTGGGAATACTTTCATTAGACTACACGTCATCCTGGCCAGCTGCCCCCAGCCTTACCACTGGGAATATTTTTCCGTTCAGCCCTCCGCAAGCCCATTTATCCATGTAGTGTATCATCTGATTTTGCTTTCTATATATGCGAATGCTCCATTTTGTAAAATGTTGTTAAGTGCCATCCTGTCAGTTCCAACTATAGTGACCCTGTACAGAGTTTCCAAGGATCGGCTGTTGAGTTTGAACCACTGACCATGTGACTGAAACCAACCTTGCAGTCCAGTGCTTAATCTCATAGCTCCACACCATGACACGGGCCTTTTCATGAGGTTGTTGTTTTGAAGAGCCGTAGAGTTGGTACTGACCCATAGCAACCCTGTATAGAGTTTCCAAGGAGTGGCTGGTGAGCTTGAACCGCCCACCTTGTGATTCAAACCAACTTTGCAGTTCAGTGCATTAACCCACAGCACCACACCAGGACTTCTTCATGGGGTTAGTGTGAACAATTTTTAGAATTGCCAAGAACTCAGAGATTTTCTTGAGCAGATTTGTTAGATACATATAATAATATAAATTACTAGTGGAAAAAGTAGTCAGAAAGAGATGTCAAGGACAATATCATAAAACTGTTCCTCATCCACACCTCTCTTATAAAATATATCATTTAAGGAAGAAATAGATTCTGTATTGTTCAGCAAAGTATCTTGCTATTCTTATGTGGCTCCGTACCATGGTTTCTACTATAAATAGGAAGAGAATCTCCAAACTGAGAGAAACTGTATACATGTTCCTTGTTTAAGTTTGTGATAGTTTGGTTATGTGTCGTGGAATCGGTTCCGACTCATAGTGACCCTGTACAGGGTTTCCGAGGCTGTAAATCTTTATGGGAATAGAAAGCCTCATTTTTCTCCCACAGAACAGCTGGTAGTTTCAAATTGCTGACCTTGCAATTTGAAGCCTGATTCGTAACCACTACGCTAGACTTTGTGATGCTGTGGGTTAGGGGCTGGGCTGCTAACTCTAACTACAAGGTTGGCGGTTCAAATCCACCAGTTGCTCCAGGGGAGAAAGACGAGGCTGTCTACTTTCATAAAGATTTACAGTCTCAGGAACACTAAATAGGGTCACTATGAGTCAGAACCCACTCATTGGCCATGGGTATTTGTTTTGTTTGGGTTTTGTTCCTTGTTTTTCCTGTTAGAATGTGAGCAGTCTGGGAAAATCCACATTGGAAACATTTTATTATGATTATGTCGGAAAATTAACACAAAACCTTCCCTCAACACAGTACTTTCTTTTTTGGGGTTTTTTTTTTGAGTTTTTATTGTGAATTATGTGTTCGTTTACTTGGGTGAACATTATCTTTATAGTCATCCTATCATATTTCGTTTCATTGCAATGATTACAATACCCTGCATGCATCATCAAACAACCAAAGGGTACACCCCACAAGCCTGCCCTGCCCCTGGCTGCCAGCACACAGCCTCTTTCCCTCCCTGAGTCCAGAGTCCCCAGCCGCTCCTTCTCTCCACTTCATTCTCTCTGCTTCCATCTCTAGTGTCACTGCTTCACTGGACAGGGTCCCTCACTTTACTTTGCTCCCTTGATGGTTTCAGGGATTTCCACTCCTGGACTACAGGATCAGCCACTCTCCTCCTTTTGTTACCAAACATTTACATTTACCTTTCCAACACTCACTGTCAGACCTGGTACCAATCATTCCCTATTGAACCACAGGAGGCCTTTTCCCGTCACCTTTTATCAACCCCATCCAGACAGGTTGGAAATAATTCAGTGGAGATTCTACCTTTCCCTGTATCCTGTGGAGGTAGGCTCCCTATTGAAAGTTTCTAAGGCACTCACTTCTTGCCTTTGTAGCCCCCCCATTTTGGGTAGCCAATGTCTAAGTTTCCCACCCTTGTCGACCCAACACAGTACTTTTTTTAACCTACTGTTTTAACTTCAGCACATATGGACCCTTGTAGGAGTTTCCCACTTCACTCTTACCACGTGATCACTGTCTTGATCCGTAATTATTTTCAACCCTCATTTCCTCTAGGGGTCCTCAGAAAGGTTCTGAACCACAGGATAGAGAAAGTGTCAGGATACAAAGTTGACCGTTTGTAGTAGTATGTAATGATGGATCTCAACTTAACATACACATATTCTTTCAGTCTTTTGTTTTATTCATGTCAAAATGAGTTAGAAGTTACATGACCCTCATCATCCCTGGAATCTACCCATGTTTTCTCTAAAGCCCCGGATATGCACTCCAGCTCTATTTCCTGTTAGACATTCCAGTATCAATTTTGCCTCCACCTTTCAGGAGAACCTGGGGACACAACAGCTAACTAAAATGTTGGAGGTTTGAATACACCCAGAGGCAGTTGTGAAGGAAGCCCTGACATACAATTTCCAAAAAATCAACCATTGACAACCCTGTGGAGCACTGTTCTACTCTGACATCCCATGGGGTTGTTGTTGTTGCTAAATGCCACCGAGTCGGTTCCGACCCATAGCAACCCTGTATAGGGTTTCCGAGGAGCAGCTGGTGAGCTTGAACCACCGACCTTGCAGTTCAAACGGCTTTGCAGTCTGGTTACATGAGTCAAAATCAATTCAATGGCAAGTGATTATGAGTTACCACTTCTCTTCCCCAATGAGAATAAAAGTCTTTTCCTAATCATCTTTTCTGTAGGAGATTAAATATTTACATATTAAATCAAAATTCCCAGAAGCAAAACTTAGGCAAATTGTAAAGTAGCACATCACCTAAGTGGCAGGTCTCAACATTCTGGTTCTTAAGCCCCTTCTTCATGTGACTTCCAGCAAATATGAAAACAAACCTCATACCCCAGATTGCAAGTCCAGTGCATTGTTTGGGGTGTTTGTTTTCTTCTTGTGTAACATTTTGACTCTGCAGACTCAAATAAATAAATGCAAATGAAAAATTGGCCTTTGCTCCACGATGTTGCCTTCGCAATGCCAGAAATTCCTTTTTATGCCTCTACCTTGGAAATGCCCAAATTTCAGTCCTCAATACAATTTTTTCCAGCTACTGCTGAAATCTGTTTTGAATCCCTTCTTCTCAGACATGAACAATGACTTTCCTACTGATTGTTAGTTATTTCCTCATTACAAAAATTAGCCTGTTTTTCTTCCCCATGTGGTGCTGTAGGATAAGCACTGGACTGCTAACCACAAGGTTGGTGGTTCAACCCCAGCAGCCATTCCTTGGAAATCCTATATAAGGTCACTATGAGGCGGAACCGACTCCTGGCACTTAACAACAACAACATGCTTTCCTTCTAGTGTTGCTCTCCAGACAGTTTGCCTGTATGAAAAGCATTAGACTTGAAATTCTGCTAACATCAGTCCAAACTCCAGTTCTGTCCCTTGTTAGAACTACAACTAACGAGGTGTATATTCAGAATGGAGTCACTGGGTGGTGTAAATGAAAAATATGCTCAGTCATTAACCAAAAGATTGAAAGTTCCAATTCATCCAGAGGATCCTTGGAAGAAAGGCCTGGTAATGCACTTTCAAATATCAGGCACTGAAAACCCTCTGAGGCACCCACAGAGTCACCAAAATTCAGAGTAACTCCATTACCAGTTAAACATATTCAGAACTAGATTGCTAACCACAAGGTTGGCCTTTCAAACCCACTAGCTACTCCTCAGAAACCCTATACAGGGTCGCTTAGAGCAAGAACTCACTTAACAGCACTTTCAAGTTCTTCCAACCTCTGGATTAGCAAAATAGTATGCTAACTGTTTGCATCACCCAAGAACTCCAAGAAAGACAAAATGACCCTAAAAGTATCAAAAGCAATTTCTTGATTTTACAAATGAGGGAAATGGCGTCTAAAGAGGTCGAGATTCCAAAATCCCATAATCAAATAGAACAGCAACTATGAGAATAGAACTCATACCCCAAGGTACCAAGTCCAGTCCCCTGTTTAGCTTTTTCCCCTGTATAATAGTCTGAATTTGCAGGCTCAAATAATTACAAATTAATTCCGTGCTTGTTGCAAAGAATTGTATTCAACACTGAGGATACAGAAATAAATTCTAGTTTCTGCTATTAATATATTATAATCAAGTACAGGAGAAAAATATGTAACCAATTGACTTTTAAATCAAGAGACAAATCTGTTCATAATTTCTCTAATTCTGAGGGGAATCAGGAAAGATTTCAAAGAGGAGATGGCATTTAAACAGCACCTTGAAAACAATGAAAAATTTGGGTACTTAGGAAAATGAGGGCATAGGAATCACATCCCAAGCAAAGGAAATTACAAAAACATGAAACGAAAGAGTCTTGAAAGTCATAACATGGCCTGGAAATATAGAAGGGACTATGAAGGTAGTCCTAATGTGGCACTGTGGGATAATATACCAGACCACAGGTTGCTTTGAATCAAAAGGTTATAGTTCAAACTCACCAGACACGCCTTGAAAACTGTATACAGGGTCGGTATGAGTTGGAACTGACTCAACAGCACTTAACAACAACAACAGCATGAAGGCAGTGGTGGTCAATGGTAGTATTCCCAACAGGTAGAAGACCTGGGTTCAATTCCTGGCAAATGCACTTTTACACAGCCACCCTCTACCCAGCAGCGGAGTTGCTATGGTGATGAACAGTTTTTTTTTAGCAGAATCTAAAAGACTAAAATCTAGGAAAAACTAGAAAAAGCGCCATAGATCTGCTTCCAAAATTCAGTCAGTGGAAATCCCATGGACCACAATTGTCTGGTGGGCAATTGTTTACCAGCATGGCAGAGGAAGAGACAGCATTTTGTTCCATTGTCTCTATTGTCCCACTCTAAGGCAGCTAGCAACAACAATGACAAGTGTTCACTATAGCATAAGTTTCTAAAGAGATGGCATTTAAAATTAGAATATAATTTAGAAGTAAATTTAGAATTTAGATACAAAAGCAAATTGGAATCTTATCAAACGCCTTTGTTTTGCAAATGGTAGTCATTGCTGGTATTTGAGGGAGTTGAGAGTGTGAGGTAATTTGATCTTTTAAACAAGTTTGTTGTTGTTGTTAAGTGCCATCCAGTCAGTTCCAACCCATGGACTCTGCATAGGGTTTCCAAGGAGTGACTGGTGAGCTTGAACCATACTGACCTTGCAGTTCAAAAGGCTTTGCAGTCTGGCGCATTAACTCACAGTGCCACACCAGGACTCCTTTAAACAAGTAGGCCTTTTTATAAATGATGCCTAGGATGGATTGGAGGAGTCCTGGTGTGGCGCTGTGGGTTAGTGCACTGGACTGCAAAGTTGGTTTGAACTACAAGGTTGGCAGTCCAAGCTCATCAGCCGCTCCTCGGAAACCCTATACAGAGTCACTATGGGTCAGAACCAACTTGACAGCACCTAATAACAACAACAGGATGGGTTGGAAGGGCGAGAGGAACATGGAACTGATTCTAGAACATTCTGTGTCAGGATTGAGCCTGTGCCAGTAATTCTATTCTTAGGAACTCAATTCTGTATTATCGTCTCTGCTGATCCAAGAAGGAATATCCTTTAATATAGTCAATACTGTCAATTTTGTCACTTTATAGACACTAACTAGATGGTTATACTTCTTACTTATAGAATATTAGCTAAAGTAGTTTCTAAATAGTTTCGGAATCATCACTGGTGGTTGAGTAATAATGTTTCTATATCATCCTCAACTAAGTAGCTTCTATCATAAGGTAGAGAGCAAACCTTCTGGATCTATAGTGCTGGAATGTCCATCTATAAGAGTTTCAGAAAGTATGCATAATAAACAGGAAGTTTATGGAGATTTTTATAGCACAGTCATGGAAACATAAGAACGAATTCATGAAAATATAAGAACAAATGATTAAAATAGTCATCTTGGGTTTAGAAATTTTTGATTAACAAGTTTTAGACCTGGTTCTATATTTGGCAAAGGCCAAATTGTCCCTCAAGTTTATGTCATCAGAACCACAATATTCTGCTAGAATATACAGCTAAATTTGTCATCCAAATGAAACCACTAAAATCAAATTTTCAGTAGTAGAATATGAGTTTCTGTCAATATTATCACTATTCTAAGTCAGTGTCTTAAGAAGGACTTTGAATTTACTTTTAGGTATGTTGTTGTTGTTGTTGTTAGGTGCTGTTGACTTGATTCCAACTCATAGAGATCCCATGCACAACAGAATGAAACTTGCCCAGTCCTGCGCCATGCTCACAATTTTTGTTATGCTTGAACCCATTTCTACTGCCGCTGTGCCAATCCATCTCATTAGGGGTCTTCCTCCATTGACCCTCCACTTTACCAAGCATGATGTCCTCCTTCTCCAGGGACTGGCCCTGTGTGGTAACATATCCAAAGTATGGAAGATGAAATTTCGCCATCCTGGCTTCTAAGGAGCATTATAACTGCATTTGTTCCAACACAGATTTGTTTGTTCTTCTGGCAGTGCATCGGCTCTGTAGAAAGAGCACTGGATAGTAAATCCAAACCTACCAAGTGCTAAATCCTATATGGGGTTGCTATGAAACCGAACCAATTGGATCTTACTTAATTAACAACAACAACATATATGTAAATAGATAATGGAGTCTCTGGAGTACTGCTGTGGCACTGTAGGATAAGCACTGGACTTCCAGGTCAATTTAAACCACAAGGTCATCAGTTCAAATTCACCAGCCACTCCTTGGAAATCCTATACAGGGGTCACTAAAAGTCAGAACTGGCTCGACGACACTTAACAATAATGAGGTCTCTATAATTTTTCCAATTCACATCCGCTCTACCATAAATTAAGGAGTTCTGGTAGGGTAGAGGGTTATGAGTTTGGCTGCTAACTGCAAGGTCAGCCATCTGAATCTATCAGTTGCTCTGTCGCAGAAAGATGAGGGTTTCTGCTCCCCTAAAGATTTATAGCCTTGGCAACCCTATACAGGATCACTATGAGTCAGAATTAACTCCATGGCACATACCACCATCTGCCATAAATTGTTTCAATAATCCAAAATATCCTATGGTCAATAATTTCTCTACAGTTTAAAAAATCTAAACCTAGGGTCTGATCTCCAGTTGAGTCTAAGTACCTGATTTTGTTTGAGCCAAAGCAGCAGATATCAATTTGAAACGGATTGAAAGAAGGAACAAAGAAGCTTAGTTTTTCATTGGAATGAAGACTAACGAGTCCCTGTATTCTAATACATGGCACCATTAGTCTTCTTTCCAATGAAAGACCAATTTTATTTGTCTTAAAATGTGGCTATTGTTTACACTGAACACACTGCTTCATCAGACTTTTTTGTTGATGTTGTTAGGCGCCATTGAGTCAGTACCAACTCATAGCAATCCTATGAACAGCAGAACGAAACACTGCCCAATCCTGGGCCAACCTCACTACTGTTGCCACGCTTGAGTCCATTGATGCTGCCACTTGGCCAATCCATCTCATTGGGGTCTATCTCTTTTTCTCTGACCCTCCACCTTA
>NW_006408578.1:4630145-4655373 GCF_000296735.1 Chrysochloris asiatica | reverse complement strand
GATTTCAGATTGAAGAAGTTGGTAGAATTCTTCTATTTCATCCTCACTGGCTTTAGTGGTTGGTGCATAAATTTGAATAATAGTGGTATTAAGCCCCTACAGGGCTTCCCAGTAGGTGCATGGATATTATCCTATCACAGACAGTGTTTTACCTCATGACTGACCTGGATATGTTCTTTTTTGACGATGAATGCAACACCAGTCCTTTTCAATTTGTCATTCCTGGTATAGTAAACCATGTGGTTGTCAGATTCAAAATGGCCAATACCAGTCCATTTCAGCTCACTTCGTCTGGAATCTCATCTGAAACCTGTCCACCATGGGTGATCCTGCTAATATTTAAAATACCCGTGGTATAGCTTTCAGAATCACAGCAACTCACAAGGCACCACAGTATGACAAACTGACAGACGAGTGGTGGCCGACGTTTGTAGCGTGTTACAAATTAAATAAATGTAAAAGTGTTATATGTCCATAAACAAGGAGACTTCAAAAAGGTCATGAAAAAAGTTCCATTATCTTTTCATTCCATTTTTCCACAGACTTTTTGAAGCCCCCTTGTACATATATTCAACACGAATTGTTGTTAGGTGACATCAAGTCAGTTCCAACTCATAGCAACCCTATGTGCAACCGAATTAAATACAGTACTGTGCCATCCTCACAATTGTTTGAGCTCATTGTTATAGTCACTATATCAGTACATTTTGTTGAGGATCTTCCTCTGTTTCCCTGGTATTCCACTTTACCAAGCATGATGTCCTTTTCCAGGGACTGGCCCCTCCTGGCAACCTGCCCAAAGTCTTGTCATCCTCATTTCTACGGAGCACTGTACCTGTTCTCCTCCCAAGACAGATTTGTTTGTTCTTCTAGCAGTCCATGTTGTTGTTAAGTGCCATCCAGTCGGTTCTGACCCATAACAACACTGTAGAGGGTTTCCAAGGAGCAGCTGGTCAGTTTGAACGAATTGATTTTGCAGAATTCTATCATGCGTTCTCCAGCATCATTTCTATCACAAAGGCCATATTTTCCAACCTTGTGGTTCAAACTGACATTGCAGTCTAGTACTTTATCCTACAGCGCCACGTCAAGACTCCTATGGTATTATTGTTGTTGTTAAGTGCCTTCAAGTCGGTTTCAACTCACAGTCACCCTGTATAGGGTTTCCAAGGAGCAGAAATAATAAATAAAACAATAAATGCACAGCGATAAGGCAGCAAACTATATAGATGAATCCCACAAATGTAGTATTGAACCAAAGAAGATACATATATCGTTAGAGTCAATTTATATAAAGTTCAAAAACATACAAATTTAAACTATTCTGTTAGAAACCATCTGCTGTGAACTTTCAGAGAGGATCAGATACCACAAAGTCAGTATGTAAGAAATCCACAACGATCGTTGCAGGGTGATGGGACAAGTCTTAGTTGTGAGCACAGTATTAAGGAGAGCTTTGCAGGTGACGTGATATTTGAGCAGTGCTCACTTGCCAGGCAGGACACGTAGTTTAGAGGGAATAATGTTAAGCAAAGACCCAGAGAAATGAAAGTACAAGAGTATCCTGGAACCACATCTGAAGGACACTTAGCAAGGTGCTAACAGGACTGTCTCGGTATGGACAATTTCTAAGTAATACTTACTATATGTATATGACTATCATTTACACAAGGAGCTCTGGTGATTCAGTAGTTAAAGCAGTCAGCTGCTAACCACAAAGTTCAGTGATTCGAATCTCTGAATTCAGCCAGCCTCTCCCCAGAAGACATAGCTGACTGCTTCTGTAAGGATTTACAGTCTTAGGAACTCTTCCGAGCTGTGCTGCTGTCCTTCCTGGTGTGGCACTGTTAGATCAGCACTGGACTGTGAACCACAAAGTCGTGGTTCAAACCCCTGCTGCTCCATGGAAACTCTATACATGGTTGCTGAATCAGAATTGACTCCATGGCACTTAACAACAATAGAGTTCCTATGAGGCACAGTTAACTTGATGACCATGGGTTTAGTTTTGGTGTCATCTACACAGGCTGCTGCATGGTGGCACATTGGTTACGTGCTCAGCTGCTAACTAGTCAAAAAGTCAGTGGTTTGAGCTCCCTAGTGACTCTGCAGGAGAAAAGACCTCACGATCTACTCCAGTAAAGTTTACAGCCTAGAAAATCCTATGGGACAGTTGTACTTTGCCACATGTGGTCTCTTTGAGTGGAAATTGCATGGATACCTCTAACAGCAGCAGCAATCCTCTACACATTTTGCACAATAAGCACGTACTATATTCCCAGTCAAAAACAGCAACAACAAACATATATATATATATATGTTCAATACCATCGAGTCGATTCTGCACAGGGTTTCGGAGGCTGTAAATCTTTATGGGTCCAGAAAGCCTCCTCTCTCCTGCAGAGCGACTGGTGGGTGTGAATCACCAGCCTTGTGGTTAGCAATCCAGTACTTACCCTAAAGCAGCAGCAGGGCTCTTTCATATATGTGTTTGTTGTTTAAAAACAAATGTAACTAAATATTATGATCATAGCCAGTGGTGGTGGTGATTATGTGCCGTGGAGTCGTTTCCGACCCATAGCGACCCTGTACAGGGTTTCCGAGGCTGTAAATCTTTACGGGAGCAGAAAGCCTCATCTTTATCCTGCGGAACAGCTGGTAGTTTCGAACTGCTGACCTTGTGGTTCACAGCCCAATTCGTAACCACTATGCTACCATAGCCAGTCATCCATGTAAAAAAGGTTGAAAAGGGCCTGGAGTCCTAAGGACTTGGATTTTATTTTACAGATGATGAGAAGTTAAGTATCTTACTTATCTAATGCTTCAATAACAAAAATGCCATAAGTGGTTATGTTTTACAACCAGTTATTTATTCTGTCACCATTTAGGGGTCTGGAAGTCCAAATTCAGAGTGCTAGCTTTAGGGGAAGACTTTCTCTTTCTGGGCTCTGGAGAAAGGTCTTTGTTTCGTTTCAACATCAGTAGGTCCAGTTTTCCACACATCTTGGTGTCAGTCTTCCCCTGGATCCAGCAGTTTCACAGTGCGGGAACTCTAAGTTCAAAGGACGAACTCCACTCCTGGTTCTTCTTTCTTGGAGGTAGTAGGCTCAGGGCTCGTTCCTTTTATAGCTCAAAAGAGATTGACTTAAAATACAACTGAATCCTGTCATTTGCATCTGACTTTGTTAACAACAGAGAAGTGAGATCAGGGCTGATCACATCAATTCCTACCATGGGGTTGATGGTATGGTATTTGACCTCATCATAGAGGTGATAACTACATCTTAATTACTAACCCACTGAGACTCCTGGTCCCTTCTCGCTGACATAAAGCCTTAACTATCACAGTAAGAAAGACCTTTTTACAGCACAGTAACATTATCAGAGAAAACAAATTGGAAAACCATTCAGAACTGCATTTGATTCCACTCCAAAATGTGTTGTATGATCTATGCTGCAGGTCAAAGAAGAAAATAGCATTGTGGGCCAGCATATTAATAAAAGGCTTTATGGAAAAACATTGGATAGGATTTGTAATATTTGGATAGAGGGAAAAGCCAGGGAGAGGACATTTTAGGCTGAAGCAAATGTGAGCAAAGGCAGAGTGATGAGGATAAATGCTTGTGTTTGGAAACTGTGAGCGCTGAAGATTCACAGGTGAAGTCATGGCAAATTAAAACAGCCTCAGGTTCCAGAACGTTTTCGACTTGGTTTTGTAAGCCAGTGGAGATTTTAAAGAAGGTGCATGAAGGATAAAAATAGCTCTCAAGCAAATAAAGCTCATTTGGCAGCAGTTCTAAGGGAAATGCGGTGGGTGGAACTGCAGAGAAGAGACAAAGTATAGAGCCCTGAGAGACCCAGGCGGCACGCTTCACAATGAAAAGTCCATCAAATGGGTGAAGGGTTGGCTAGAGATTGGATGAAAAGAATGAGATAACGCTGCGTCCTCTGGAGAACAGAAT
The DNA here is from genome assembly GCF_000296735.1 of Chrysochloris asiatica. Classification (NCBI taxonomy): domain Eukaryota; kingdom Metazoa; phylum Chordata; class Mammalia; order Afrosoricida; family Chrysochloridae; genus Chrysochloris; species Chrysochloris asiatica. The sequence goes on along the minus strand of NW_006408578.1, from coordinate 4,651,411 downwards.
TCTGATGTCCTAAAGACAGCTCTGACTTGCTACAGGATCTGCTTCATATGAAAAAAGCAACTCTGACCACCATCATCAATCAGGGCAGGACTTTTGTGGAAGTTTCCAACAGCTGTGCTGGAATGAACTAGCTTCTCCTACTGAGGTGTCTCTGAGGCCCACGGTGCACATTTATGAAGGGTTGGTTAGCCTGTGGTCAGGGGAAAGAGTAGGCAAGCTCCAACTGTAATCTTATTCACAGGATGTGAAAGCCAAAGGAAGTAACCAACAGGAATCAGGATTGGAAACAAAATCCTTCAGGCTGCATCAGCACGACATATTTGTGGGCAAAAGACATAGAGGGATAGTGGCAGAATTTGCTTCAGAGCTTCTTAAAAGACGGAGGAAATATCATAAGCAATTATAAATTCAATGATCTCCATCCAGCCTGATTGTTGCAGGTGACTTAGAAATCATTTCCAAGTATTATGTGCCACAAGGCCACATCACACATACATCACCAATTATCATGGGTAGGTGGCAAAATGGTGTAAAAAACTGCATGGATGCTCCATTGAATCTCCAGAATGACATATGGAAGCAGAAGTTTCCCCTTTGATCCTTGGCTATAAAATTATCATGAATGTTGGTAGGGGTGATGCATTGTGAAGGATCATATGTCCATCAGTCATTTGTTAAAACCTGCCAACATGCAAACTGATAATATCTGCAAAGTATTTATGCATTTGTTTAATTCCTTGATCTTAAATCCCACTGCACATATTATTCCTCTTTTCAAATAAGAAATCTGAATGAAGAGGTTAAACAATTTAGACAGCCCCATGGTAGCAGCAGTCAAGAGATCAGATGATGTATTGCATTAGGCAAATCTGCTGCACGAGACCTTTTTAAAGTGTTGAAGAGCAAAGATGTCAGCTTGAGGACTAAGGTGCGCCTGACTCAAGCCATGCTATTTTCAATAACCTCATATGCACGCAAAAGCTGGACAGTGAATAAGGAAGACCGTAGAAGAATTGATGCCTTTGAGTTATGGTGTTGGAGGAGAATATTGAGAGTGCTGTGGGCTGCCAAAAGAACCAATAGATCCATTTTGGAAGAAGTGCAGCCAGAGTGCTTCTTAGAGGCCAGGATGGCCAAACTTCGTCTCTCATACTTTGGACATATTGTCAGGAGGGAATACTCGCTGGAGAAGGATATCATGTTTGATAAGATGGAGGGTCAGAGAAAAAAAGGAAGACCTCCAATGAGATGGATTGGCTAGGTGGCAGCATCGATGGACTCAGGTGTGGCCGCGGTACTGAGGTTGGCCCAGGATCGGGCAGTGTTTCGTTCTGCTGTGCATAAGGTCGCTATGAGTCGGTGCCGACTTGATGGCACCTAACAACAACAAATGGTAGCATATGGAGTCCAGGTGTGGCGCTGTGGGTTAATGCGCCAGACTGCAAAGCCGTTTGAACTGCAAAGTCAGCGGTTCAAGCTCACCAGTCTCTCCTTGGAAACCATATGCAGGGTCACTATTGGTCAGAACCAACTCGACGGCACTTAACAATAACAACAGCATGGTAGCATATGGAGACCTGGTGCTGTAGGATAAGCACAGGATTGCGAGGTCAGTTTGAACCACAGGGTCAGCAGTTCAAACTCACCAGTCACTCCTCAAAAACCCTATACTGGGTCTCTATGAGTCAGAAACAACTCGATGGCACTTAACAACAACAATAATTCAACAAATGTTGAATGGGAAAAGGTTTGGATCCTACAAGTGCCTCATGTTTTAATTTTGCAGTGCTTTTATACGTGGGACCAGTATATAACAGTTAACCTATCTGTCTTGTTTTCTTTTCTTGTAAAATGATGCTAACAGTAAGAGTCTAGTCATCTCACAGGGTTTATTATTGCTATTATGATTGTTGTGGTAAAATAGACACAGTAAAAGAATTAGCCATCTTAACTGTACATTTGGTGACATTAATTAGATAATCATATTGACCATATTGTACTACCATCACCACTTGGTTGTTCCAGAAAATTTTTCATCACCACACACAGAAACACCTCCTCCAGGCCCAGGGAGCCACAATAACTGTTCGTCTTTGTGAACTTGCCTGCTCTAGATAATTCTTGTAACTGCAATCTCACAATAGTTGTCCTTTTGTATCTGGATTGTGTCACTCAGCATGTTTTCAAGGTTGACCTGTCATTCGTACTATATATCAGAACCTCGTTTCTCTTTGTGGCTGAATGGTATTCCATTACCCGAGTATTTATAGAACACATTTTGTTGATCCAGTCATCTTTGATGGACAAGTGAGTAGTTTCCATCTCTTGGCTTTGGTTAGTAGTGTTGCAATGAATATCAGTGTGCATCTCACAGAGTTTATTTGAGAATCAAGGAGATGATAGATGTGGAAGCTGAGGACAACTGAAAAGTCCTCTAGTGTGACCAGAATGCAAATCTACCACGCATTCCTGAACTTTGCAAAGCCTACGGAAGAATGTGGGTCCCCAGAGCAATGTGCTTCTTGTTCCACCTGCTGATGCAACAAAGGTTCCAAGAGAAAAACAATTGTTTTTAATCACACAGCATGAATATTTAACACTCTTCACAACACCTGTCACTGAGCCTTGCATCCTATACATGGCAATTAGCAATCTGCATATGAAATAATACTCCATAAGGTGACTTCCAGGTAGGCAAGCCATCCATTCATTTATTTTCCAAATAGTAATGGTTTGGAAACGTTCGATGAGCCTGGGTACCCAAAATATAGTTCCTCCCAACAGAGTCCCAAAGCACAAAGCAGGAGACAGAGATATTAGACAAGGGGGCTTCAAAAAGTGCATGGAAAAATGCCATTGTTTTTCAATTCCATTTTTCCACGAACTTTCAGAAGCCCCTCATATATAAGCAAAGGCTCAGAGATGACATCTGAGTTGCAGGTTATATCTGTGGCTGGCAGGCCAGCTAAATAGGGTATGCTGAGCTTGTGGATTGTTAACAGCAGAGCAACCACAGAGTTCCTCCTCCACACCCCAAACTGCGGTCACCCCACTCACCCATCTCATGCCTCTCATACCCAAACCCACCCTTTGGAGTAGTTCCCTTAAAATTTTCTAAGACCCTGTTCTAAGAAGCCTGGGACTTGTGGGGTGGCAGCTGTCTGAGTGGGGAACCTAGGCCTGGATCAGAAACTACATGAGCCTAGAACCCGTTTCTCCTTTTCAGGACACTTGTCAACCCTCTTAGTTCCATCACACTCCAACTCCCAGTATGTGGGGTCTGCCAGGCACCCCCAGGGAGCTCTGAATTGATGCTAGTAGGTTGGTCCTGGGCTTCTCGTTGGTTCTGGGAGGGGGGCCTGTTGCGCAAAAGCCTCTAGCTGGTCCATGAAGTCTTCCCCTTGTCAATCAGCTGAGATTTTGTGTTGGCTCAGTCTTGTCTATAGACAAGGACCCTAAGTATTCTAGGGCAACACTTGTTGGCTGGATCGTTGTTGTTGCAAAGTCCCATGGAGTCAGTTCCAACTCATAGAACCCTAGTATAAGGTTTCCAAGGCAGGTCAGTTTGAACCACCAACTGCTCTTTGAAAACCCTATACAGGGTTGCTGTGAGTAGGAACCAACTTCACAGCACTTAAAAACAAGTCTTTGTGGGAGCAGAAAGCCTCATCTTTCTTTTGAAGAGATGCTGGTGGGTACGAACCGCAGACCTTGTGGTTAGCAGTCTAAGGCTTATCCTACAGAGTAAACCGATAAGCTCCACAAGACTGCCACACACTAGAAAAATTTCCACTTACAGAGTTGACCAATAAGTCAGCCTTCAGTAATGTCCATTACAGCAAAACTACCTGCTAAGCCGAATGTTCTCAGAAAAAGCCAGCAATATAGAAAATAGCTTCTGCTGTTTCTCAGATTTCATTGGAAACAGTACCTTCTGCTCCTTTGTTTATCTGCTTTGGACAAAAGGTTGTTTCTACACTTTCCTTTTTCTTTAAAAAGAACAGTCATGGCAGAATTCTAACTATATCCTTAGTGTTTAGTGGTCATTTGGAGCCAGCTGACCTCTGAGAAATCAATAAGGCATAGATGACAGCACACGTTATCAAATGTGGTCAGGACATTTACCATGAACACCCAGAAGGAAATAGATTTCCTTTCATCAGACACGCTTGAGGTGATAAAATCACATGAACAATATTCTCTAAACACCCTTCATTTTAAAAGCTTGATCCGGATCTCACGTAATGAAAATACCAAGTACCCAATGTGATAAAGTTTGCAAATTTCATTGTTCCAAGAATGACAATGCAGAACAGAATTTCAAATTCTCATGGATTCCAGACTTTCTGGAGCCGAGGGAAGTGGGTGAACCCCTGAACCTATTGCCCTTTAAACTTTAAACCAAAAACATATCATGAAGTCTTCTTTAGATCAAACCATAATACAGCTTTACTAGGAAAAATGTCTGCCTTGAGCATTGTACTCTTTTAAGAATGATATATAGCAAACCAAAGAGACAAGAGGATCTTGAAAGATCAGACAGGAACCTTAGGATGCAGTGAGTTTATAGTGTTGCTGTTGTTAAGTGCCATCGAGTTGGTTCCAACTCAAAGCGATCCTGTATAGGGTTTCTGAGGAGCAACTGGTAAGTTTGAACCACCACCAACCTTGTAGTTGAAACTGACCTTGCAGTCCAGTGTTTATTCTATAGTGCCACACCAAGTGAGGAGTCCTGGTGTGGCGCTGTGGGTTAATGAGCCAGACTGCAAAGCCGTTTGAACTGCAAGGTCGGCAGTTCAAGCTCACCTGTCACTCTTTGGAAACCCTATATAGGGTCGCTATGGGTCAGAACTGACTCAATGGCACTTAACAACAACACCAAGTGAAGCAATTCAGAAAAGGTGGATGAGGCTGGGCACGTTGAAGAAGATAGTCAGTGTCCCAACCTTGTACATGTAGAATCAGTTGAATTAGTGTATGTTTTTCTGTGATATGCTAAATAACAACAAATTATTTTAACTTGAAGATTTCAAACAGAATACATGGTCATCCTCAATTCGGGTATTTTCACCAACTACATTTCTGTGTCTTTTACTAACATGATGCACCTCCTGGTGGACTCAAATCTCCAATTTTCCAGTTAGTAACCAGGCTCCATAGTTGTTTGCAGTACCCAGAGACTCCAAAAGTCTGAATAGTACCTGCTATTTTCTGTTCCCAAACCATTGACAACTTTCATGCTGTTTACTATCTCCAAGAGATAAATAACAGAAAAACAATGAGTTACAGGGTTTATCAAAGACACTGTTTCTTCCCTCTCCCCTTCCCTACACCTGCCTAAAACCCACAGTGATGGATATTAAAGGGAAAATCAAGAGCACCTCCTCTTGTACTGTAAGCAAATTGAAAATCAAGAAATTGAAGATCTAAAATGATGTTAATTAAATTGCTAAAAAGCTTCTTGCCTCATTTCAGTGCAACTGCATGACTAGGTAGCCAGACACTATATTTAGCATCTCAGTGCTATTCTGGGCTCTCAGTTGAGTTTTAATTATTTAATTTGTACCATGTTTCAAACAGCAAGGATTGAAAACTAATTGAAGACCAGGTCAGAATGATCAGATACCTATCTGTATCCAAATGTTACTTTTCAGTCTTTGCTTTATGCTGACACCTCTCTTCTCTGTATCTTTGGCATATTCTACACCATTATGCAGGGAATCTTTAGTAAATGTCAAATTGCACCTAAATTAAAGACATTTATTTGTTCATTAGTTCATCAAATATTGCCTGAACTCCTGTTTACTATTTTCAGGCACTATGCTAGAAGCTCTGGAGTCCTGGTGTGGCACTGTGGGATAAAGCACTGGGCCACAAGGTCAGTTTAAACTGCAAGGTCAGCGGTTCACATCCACCATCCGCTCCTTGGAAACCCTATACAGGGTCGCTATGTATTGAAACCAACTCTACAGTACTTAACAACAACAATAGCCATGCTAGAAGCTGGAAGAACAGAACAGAGAGAAATGAACCAGAATAGACTGAGGTGGTTGTCTTTGGAATACTCTGTGATTTAGTCAGGGGGAAAAATATGTGAAGAAATAATAGAGGTTCCAGCAGCATAGTAGACCATCCCCTCCTTAACAATTCAACTAAAAAAAAAAAAAAAGACACATACTGAACATGAAAGAAATAAAAAGGAATTCCCAGGTTTTTAAAGCAAGAACAAACAAATCTGTGTTGGAAGTACAGCCAAAATTCTCCTTAGAAGCCAGGATGGCCAGACTTTGTCTCTCATGATGAACCCATCCCTGGAGAAGGACATCATGCTTGGTAAAGTGGAGGGTCAGTGAAAAAGAGGGAGACCCCCAATGAGATGGATTGGAACAGTGGCAGCAACGATGGGCTCATTGTGAAGTTGGTGCAGGACTGGACAGTGTTTCATTCTATTGTGCATAGATAAGGTTGCTTGAGTCAATACGGACTCCATGGCACCTAACAATGACAACAAAATACAAGAGCATTTAGCTGGAGCAGATGATGGGATGGGCCTGTGGGATGTCTGATCTGGATATATCCCAGGCACTGGATATATCCCAGGCACTTCTCTTAGGGACAAGAGAAGTGGTCTTAGCTGGGAGCCATCAAGGCAAACAAACCATCCAGGCCCTTCAGGATAAATCCCCGTTCAAGACAAATCCCTTTCCAAGACTAAAACTTAAAAGGAACACACAAACAGGCTTATAAGCTCGCTGGTGACTGTGTTGGTCTACTTGTGAGAAGTGGGGGAAAACATGGACTCAGTTCAACCACATTCCTTAGACTCCTAGTGACCTTGAGATGAGAGAGAGAAGAAGGAGAGCTGGTTGATCCCAAGTTTGGGGAGACTTGGGGATTACTGAGCCCATGAGATAATCACTGGGGGCTAGAACTGAAAGTGAAACGTCCAGCTGATATGAAGTGGGGGAAGTGCACAAGAATGCCCAAACTTGTAGATAGTACCCATTTGACCTAGCTTGGATGGCTTAATGAACAGAACTCAACTGACAAAGAAGTTTGGTATAGGAAGAAAGTGTAAATTGCTACAATTTTATGAACTTAACCTTTGCTTATGGATGTAGTGGCTCAAAATATAAACTGACAGGGAAGGAATCTTCACATCAAGGTTCAAACCTATCCCCTCAATACACAGGGTAGCTAGGGACAGGCAACTTAGACACTGGCTACCTATAAAGGCATGAAGTGGCTGGCTTACAAGCTTTCAAGAAGGAGTTTAGTTTCAGAGTGTATGGGGCAAGGTAGAGTCCCCACTGAATAGTTTTCATTTTGTCTAGATGGGTCTGGTGAAAGGAGATATGGATAGGGTTCTTTTGATTGAGTAGTAATTGTTAACATGACTAATTGCAGTTGTCACAAATGTAAATGTAGAAGTTTTGTAACAAAAAGGAGGGAATACTTAATCTTACATTACAGAAACAGAGGATTCTAGGTCGATCAGGAAGGAAGAGCATGAGTGGAACCTGGGATCCTAATCAGTGACACCAGAGATGGAGACAAAGGTGATGGCATGGAAAGATAGAGCAACTGAGGACTCTAGACTCATGGAAAGAGAAAGGCTGTGTGCTAGTGGTCAGGAGGCAGGCTTGCAAAATATGCTCTTTGGTTATTTAAAGATTATATATTCCTGCGTGTTTTTGTGAACATTAAAACAACAACAACAACAACAACAACAACAAAAAACACCACCAGGGAATAGAGGCAAATACTGCTAACTGATGGTGCATGGAGGGGATTGTAACCATTGCAATGAAACAAAATACAATTGGTTAAGTGCAAAACCAATGTTCTGCTATGTAAATTATCACTCAATTCAGAATAAACATTTTAAAAAGAGAGAAGTGGCCTTAGGTTTGCTTGAGGCAATGAGCTAAGACCCCTTCTAAAGAAAAGATTCCTCAAAGGATTCTAAAACTGAGAGCAGGAAAACAAAAACAACGCAATTTTTGCCTGTATTTTGCAGAGATGTAGTATAGACTTAGGCTCCGGGGCTCCAGGTAAACACTCCTTGGAAAAATTGAAACTGAAAGCCTGCACCATTCTTACTGTGCCCACAGAATTCAGGAATTCTAAAAAATGAGCTCAAAATGAGTATAACATTTTTCTTTCTGGGTCAGTAGAATTACTAGGATAATGATAAATACCAGTGAAATGAAAATGAAATGTCACTCTAAAAGGGACTGGAAAGCCATCTGTTCTTGAGAGGATCTCTAAATTCTAAATGGGATGTGTTCAAGGGTGGAGTCCTGGTGTGGCACTGTAGTGTAAGCACTGGACCGCAAGGTCTGTTTGAACCACAAGGTCGGCAGTTCAAACTCATCAACCTCTCCTTGGAAACCCTATACAGGGTCACTATGAGTCAGACCCAACTTGATAGCACTTAACAACAACAACAACAGGAGTGGGAAGGAGAGGGAAAAGGGGATTAATGATGATGGAATCCCACCCTGATTAAGGGTAGGGCTGCACAGCCAATTCTATCAACAAGTTGCACACCTATAAAAATTCGAATTGGCAAAAGTTGTGTGAGATGCATATTTACAGTAGTGACAATAACAAAAAAAGGAGTAGCTGCTGAGTTTGGTTATACACAACCAAAACCTTCATGGGATTGGATTTATTGGTTTGGAGGTTTAAATTCATAGTTTCATAGAATATCTCTGTTAACTAGCCTAGTAGCATGTTTAGTACTTCTGTTCTACCTCCTGGTTTATTTGTTGTGTAGTGCCTGGGGTATTAAAAGCTTGCAAACAGCTATCTAAATCACAATAATTGGCCTGGTAGCATAGTGGGTTACAAGCTGGGCTGCTATCCGCAAGGTCAGCAGTTTGACTCTACCAGTTGCTCTGGAGGAAAAAGATGAGGCTTTCCTGCTCCTGTAAAGATTTACAACCTCAGAAACTCTATACAGGGTCACTATGAGTTGAAACTGACTCGACAGCACACAACCACCAACCACCACTATTTACCCGAGCAACAGAAAGAAGATATAGAATGTGTAATTCATTTATTGTCTTCTGGGCTTATCCCTTCTTTGCTTTGGATAATGTCTGGCTTACAGTACTGAACAGTTTGATCAAACATTGCATAGAAGGAGCTGGGTCAAAATGGGGGGAAATGTGGAACAGAATTTCAAATTCTGACCCACTCCAGACTTCCCATAGTCATGAAGTTTGGATGAATCCTGAAGATCATCTTTAAGCCTGATACAATTGCTCTGAAATCATCTTTAAATCTTAATCAAAATATCTCCTAAAGTCTTTTTAAAGCCAAGCAAGAGTTTATCTTAACTAGTAAAAAATGTCTGCCGTGAGCATTGTGTCTTTTAAGAACAATCTGTATGAGATGAAATTGATAACAGCAACTTAAAAGATTAGATAGGAACCTTGTTGTTGTTGTCATTGTTGTTAAGTGCCATGGAGTCAGCTCTGACCCATAGCAACCTTGTATAGGGTTTCTGAAGAGTGGCTGGTGTGTTTGAACCACCAACCTTGCAGTTCAAACTGACCTTGCAGTCCAGTGCTTATCCTCCAGTGCCACACCAGGATTCCTGATAGGAGCCTTGTTGTTGCTAAGTGCCCTCAAGTTGGTTCCAACTTACAGCGACCCTGTATAGGGTTTCCAAGAAGTGAATGGCGAGTTTAAACTGTCGGCTTTGCAGTTCAAACCAACCTTGAGTTCCAGTGCTTATCCCACAGTGCCATAGCAGGACTCCTGATAGGAGGCCAAGAGGGCAGTAAATTTATGTCAATTTCTTAATGGCAGAGGAACTACTCAGCAAAGGAGGATGAGAATGATTATAGACCGTGAGGAACGGAGTCATCAGTGTCACTAAATGATATCTGTAGAAACTGTTGAATTGGTGTATGTTTTGCTCTGTTTATTATCAACAACAAAAATTTTTAAAAGCCAGTTATAATAAAAATACATAAATAAAGTAATATACCATGGCAATTAGAATTAATCCAAAAATTTAACATTGGTTTAACCTAGAAAACCTATTTAAGATCTCATCACATTAATATGTCAAGCGAAAAAAAAAAATCTCGAAAGATACATGAGATGCATTCAATATAGATCAGTCCATTGCTATATAATAGGAGTGGATGTATAAATCAACGAGGAAGGAATGGGCTATTCAAAAGACAGTACTCAGAAAAAATTATCCTTCCTATTGATAAAAAAGAGAAGTGAATTTCTAGCTCACATCACATACAGAAACAAACTCCTGATTAATTAAAGATCTAAATATGTAAAGCAGAACTTTGAAGTCTTTATATTTTTATGTGAGAATGTTGTGTTCCTCATAGTAGGAAAAAATTCCCTTAAGGGTTCAGAAAAAATACATCAAAACTTAAAGTAAACAAGTTATAAATTTGATTATACACAGAAATAGACCTGTTGTATGGGAAAGAGGGCGTAAACAGAATTATGAATGAAACCCTTTTACTGCATATGTAGCTCATAAATAATTGTTATGCCACCAGAAATAGAAATGTTTATAAACCAATACAAAGGAAACAAACATTCAGTCAACAATTGAACAAAAATATGAACAATTTGCAGAAGAGGAAATCTATTAAATCATCAGTATACTACTATTAAATCACACTGAAGAATAAATTTAAATATTGGTAATTCCAGGTGATACTGTGGTATAGAGGGAAACTTTTATAAAGTTTGATGAGACAGCAGTTATTACAATGACATCCATCAATAGCGATCTAGGCTAAAAATGTGCATATCCCATGAGGCAGCTCTTCCATTCTTGTTATATTCCTTAGAAAAACGATTATAGAAGAATACAAAGAAAATTTGTCAGGATGCTCCATGGAAAACCACTGGTAACTGCCAAAAATTTAGATACCAACTTGATGGTGTTGCAATATATTAATACATTGGAGTCCTCAAAGAAGCAGGAAACATGAGCTAGATTTACATGAAATAACAATCATTTCAAAACAGCATTGAATTAAGTGAAGAATATTGCAAACTTATTCTTAAAATGTGATACTACATTTGTACATTCTAAGCCTACAAAGCAATAATATATATTGTTTGGAAATGCATACATAATATGGCTGTTTGTTATTATTAAGTGCTGTCAAGTTGGTTCCAACTCATAGCGACCCTGTATAGGGTTTCCGGGGAGCAGCTGGTGGGTTTGAACTGCCAACCGTATGGTTCACAGTTCATTGCTGATCCTACAGCACCACAACAGGACTCCACCTAATATGGTAAAGGTATGAAAGTTCAGATGAGATACAATTTAACTTCAGAATAATAGCTACCTCTGAGAACAGGGAGGATTGGTGGTCTTTGCTTATAACTTTAATGTTCATGGATTTGTTTTATCTTCATAGGATTAAATAGCACATACAGTTGACATTTGGGGAGTAAAGTATTCACTATCTTTTTCTGTATCTTTGAACTATTTCATAAATGAAATACTCACAGGACATTATAATAAATGTCCAGTTAGTGTTTGGTTCCAAGGTGGGACAGGGGATGGAGCAGGTGTGCTAGGAGTCTTCAAGGAGTAGTGCTCTAAACGCTATAATGTTAAAAAAAAAAAAAAAAAAAGAGAGAGAGAGAAAGAGGCTCCAGGGTGGGAGATGGGGGGAGAGGTAGGAAGGAATGGCATGTGTAAGTGTAACAAGGAATTGTGGGAAAACTGCGAGTCAGCCCAAGTAGCTAACTACAAAATGGATGGAGGTATAGGAGACATGCTGGAAGATGAGGCCACAGAGGAAGATTAGTTTTGTGTTGGCTGTAGGTCAAGATTTGACATCTTGGAAAGGTTAACCGCTTTAACTAGGTGATTCTTTTCGTCTTCCAACACAATCAGGACTTTGTGTTTCGTTTTCTCCTCAAGACACTCGTCAATAGTTGCAATTTGACATCTATTAGAGCCATAGAATTGCATTTTTGGAAAGCCTTTCCCAATCATCTACTGCTCCAATGGCCTCATTTTATCGACCAAGAATGTATTGATCACTTTGAGGGCAAACTATTCTGAAAGATTTTATCATTGTAATCCAAGTACACTCAAATGGCATTCTGTAAGAATTGATTCCTAGGGAAAAAATATAGGAAGGAATCTGGAGAAATTTATTGATAGAAATTTTTACAAAAGTAATGTTGGGAACTCTACAGGCAGGTGCTTAATAACTTGCAGATTATTTTGATTCATTTTAAAATGTGAAAGTTATTAATAAAAGAATTTGTCTCTCTTATTCATTCTCTGAAGAATGGGGTAGGATACTATCTCATTCCACACCACCTTAAGGACTGTTTAATTATAAGTAGGGGAAGAACTAGAAAGTAATTCATTAGACTTGGTCAGTGAATACCAGAGATGAAGAAGGAGGACAGCACAGAGCATCTAAATCCAGGCACTGGGTGGTCTGGGAAAAGGAGGACAGTTTGCATAGCAAAACAATGAGATTGTTTTTGGGGTAGGACTGTAGAATTTCAGACTATGAGTACACATTCCAATTCTATTTGATTCATATCTATCTTAGTTCCTTGGTGCTGTTGTAACAGAAATACCACAAGAGGGTGGTTTTAAAGAACAGAAATCTGATCTCTCACAGTTTAGGAGACAAGAGTCCAAATCCTGGGCACTGTCGGTAGGAGAAATCTCTCCCTCTATCATCTTTAGGGAAGATCTCTTTCCGTTTCGGTAAAAACTGAAACTTCCTTGGTTCCTTGACACTCTCCATGTGGCATGTAACTTTCCCTCTGTTTGTACTTGCTTTTCTCTGCTTAATTTGCTCTTTTTATGTCTCAGAAGTGAGTAGGTTTAAGACACAACGTACACTGTTATGACCTTATAAGCGACAACAACAACCAAACAGTTCTAAATGAGATCAATCTATAGTTACATTAAAAACAAACAACAAAAACCCTTAAGTTGTAGAATTCATTTTGACACAAAGTGATCATATATGACAGAATGGGACTATCCCATTGCATTTCCAATGAGCTCTGGTAGCGTAGTGGTTACGAATCAGGCCGCAAACCACAAGGTCAGCAGTTCAAAACTATCAGCTCTTCTACAGGAGAAAGATGAGGCTTTCTGCTCCCATAAAGATTTACAGCCTCGGAAACCCTGTATAGTATCACTATGAGTCGGAACCAAATCCACAGCACAAAACCACCACCACCAAGGAGTCCTGGTGTGGCGCGGTGGGATAATACACTGCATCCCAAGGTTGGCTTGAATCACAAGATAGCAGTTCAAATGCAGAAGCTACTCCTTGGAAAGCCTATACATCGTCGCTGTGAGTCGGGACCAACTCAATGGCACTTAACAACAACAACAGTCTTTATGGAAGCCGACTGCCAGGGAGCAGCTGGTGGGCTCAAGCTGCTGACCTTTCAGTTGGTGGCAGAGCGCTTAGCCACTGCACCATCAGGGCTCGCCACAGGTCTCTCAGTCTCATTGCTGTCTCATTGATTCCATGATTCATAGCGACCCTGTATAGAGTTTCCGAGGCTGTAAATCTTTACGGGAAAAACCAGCCTCATCTGTCCCCTAATTTATAAAACTGCTGGTACTGAAGATTTCAATATGGGTGACGTTCACAGGGCATTAGTGTGGCTGGTATCATCAATCTGGATTTAAAGATGAAGATTTTTGTAAACTCATCCATTCATTCCTTCAACAATCAATGAGTTATCTAAACAGTCCTGGGCAGTTCCTTGATGTTACCAAAATTAATGCTGGTAAATAAAATTAACACTAAACAATGCACTTGCAAGTAATGGATTTTTTCTTTCCTAAGTCACTCGGGTATTTTTTTGTTTTTGTTTTGGGTTGGTTGGTGATTAGACAGTCTTGAACTAAGGTCATTTTGGAAAACACAGCACATTGTTCCTTCCTTTCTTCTAGCAAATATTAGTGTCTCAGAGAAAGGAAAAACTGCCTGCAATCTTGTTCAGCCATCTACTTTCTTTCTTGACCTGGCAACATGCCACTGCCTTTGTTTCCTAGTGCAATTAGGATTTTTCCTGAAACAGATTTTTACCAAATACTCTAAGGTATTGTTTCTACATAATTAGATTTGAACTAACAATCTATTGTTGGTGTTGGTGTTGTTGTTGTCATGTGCCGTGGAGTCGGTTCTGACTCATAATGACCCTGTACAGGGTTTCTGAGGCTATAAATCGTTACAGGAGCAGAATGCCTCATCTTTCTCCCGTGGAACAGCTGGTAGTTTTGAACTGCTGACCCTGAGGTTCATAACCACTATGCTACCAGAGCTCCGTACAAAATGTTAAATGACTAAAAACAATAAGATGATGATTTATTTGCTTGGATTTCAGTTTAGCAACTAGACTGGTGTGCTGCTATGGATTAATGCGCCACACTACAAAGTCTGTTTGAACTGCATGGTCCACTGTTCAGGTTCACTCACCACTCCTCTGAAACCCTATATAGGGTCTCTATGGATCAGAACTGACTCCACGGCACCTAACAACAACAAACAACAATTAGCTAGCAAATACCTCAAATGGGTAGCATTAAAGAACAGAAATTTATTTTCTCACAGTTTTGGAAGCCAGTCATGTGGATTACTTGATTTGTCTGTAGCTGTGGGTGTTCATTCCTGGGATCTTGGTAATCCTCACATGGTGTCTGTTTTCCCCCTTTTGTGTGTATCTCTGTTTCTAATCTGTTCTACTTATGACTCAGAAGTAATTAGGTTTAGAACTCACCCTACTCAGTTAATGATCTAATTAACATAACAAAGGAATGTCTATTTCCAAACATAATTATACACACAGGTATAGGGGTTAGAATTCCAAGACATATTTGTGGGAGATTTAATCTGTAATAGCTACAGGGTGCTACAAAATACTATGTACAATTTCTGCTAACTTTAGTTGGCAGTTACAAATATTTATCACGAGAAAATAGCTCCTTATTGTTGTTGTTATTGTTAGGTACCATCTAATCGGTACCAACTCATAGTGACCCTATGCACAACAGAACAAAACACTGCCCAATCCCTGGCCAACCTCACTATTGTTGCCACGCTTGAGCCCATTGATGCTGCCATATTGCCAATCTATCTCGCTGGGGGTCTTCCTCTTTTTCGCTGACCCTCCACCTTACCAAACATGATATCCTTCTCCAGAGACTAGTCTCTCCTGACAATATGTCTGAAGTATGAGAGACGAAGTTTGGCCATCCTGGCCTCCAAGGAGCACTCTGGCTGCACTTCTTTCAACCCATATCTGTTGGTTCTATGGGCAGCCCATGGCACTTTCAATGTTCTCCTCCAACACCATAACTCAAAAGCATCAATTCTTCTACAGTCTTCCTTATTCACTGTCCAGCTTTCACAAAATATCTCATTATTTACATGTTATCTAAACCGGAGAGAAAATTTAAGCAGAAAGCATTCCCTATGATTATGATGTGTCTCCTGTTTTTCACTCATACTTACAAACATATGAGTACCTTGTTTAAAAAAAGCATCAGGGTGCAAATGACAAAGTTTGTCTTTGAGATGAAGCAGTGTCTGGCTTGAAGCAGAGTCAGCTATTGGTGAATTGTGTGCAGCTGTCAAAGACTAAGATTTGTTTTGCCTGGAAGTTCATTTCAAATGAATTTCATGATTGCTATTGTTGTCGTTGTTGTTATGTGCCTTGGAGTCGGTTCAGACTCATAGTGACCCTGTACAGGGTTTCCGAAGCTATAAATTTTTACAGGAGCAGAAAGTCTCATCTTTCTCCCGCAGAACAGCTGGTAGTTTCGAACTGCTGACCTTGTGGCTCGCAGCCCGATTCATAACCACTATGCTACCAGAGCTCCTTTCATGATTGCTAGTAACTCCCAAATAGTTTATAAAATGTTCTAAACAACTCACAATTCATATGCAACAGATCCTAATACCAGGGAGCTTCAAAATTCCATTATCTTTTTATTTCATTTTTCATGACCACTTTGAAGCCCATTCATAAATTAATGCTACAGTGGTACAGTGGGTTGGACTGCTAACCTAAAACTCAGCAGTTCAAACCCATTAGCCTCTCTGAGGGAGAACGATGAGACAGACAGTCTGCTTCTGTAGAGATTATAGCTTCGGAGCAATTCTATTGTGTCTTTCAGGGTATGAGTTGGAATCAATTTGATAGCAATGTTTTTAATATAATAACATGTCTTCTGTGGATTCATAAGTCCTGGTGTGGCACTGTAAGATAAGCACTGGACTGCTTATTATCAACGGTTCAAACCTACCAGCAGCTCCTCAGAAACCCAGTACATGATCCCTGTGAGTCGGAATTGACTCAATGGCTCTGAACAACAACATGGACTCATGAACTCTAGTCATAGTCAGGAAAGTTTTATGAGTGATGCTTCTAATTCATATTACATTAATGATTGAGCATATCTGAGAACTTTAACTTTCAGACTCCATGTTTTAGGATATTACCACGCCAGCACCTTTCTCTCTAAAACAAAAAGGAATGCATTGTTTTTATGATGAAATTAAAATTAGGATTTAGAAGAGTGCAAGATTAATTATAGGACTTCTGTATGGATTACATCTCAATGTAAAGAAAACAAAAATCCTCACCACAGGACCAATAAACAATATTCTTATCAATGGAGAAAAGATAGAAGTTGTCAAGGACTTCATTCTTCTTGGATCAACTATCAACACTCATGGAAGCAGCAGTCAAGAAATCAAATGACATATTGCATTAGGCAAATCTGCTGCACGAGACCTTTTTAAAGTGTTGAAGAGCATAGATGTCAGCTTGAGGACTAAAGTGCGTCTGACCCAAGCCATGGTATTTTCAATAACCTCATATGCATGTGAAAGCTGGACAGTGAATAAGGAAGACTGTAGAAGAATTGATACTTTTGAATTATGGTGTTGGAGGTGAATACTGAAAGTGCCATAGACTGCGAAAAGAACCAATAGATCCGTTTTGGAAGAAGTGCACCCAGACAGAGTGCTCCTTGGAGGTCAAGATGGCAAAACTTCATCTCTCATACTTTGGACTTATTGTCAGTAGGGACCAGTCACTGGTGAAGGATATCATGTTTGGTATGGTGGCGAAAAAGAGGAAGACCCCCAACTAGATGGATTGGCCAAGTGGCAGCGTCGATGGACTCAAGCATGGCAACAATAGTGAGGTTGGCCCAGGACCGGGCAGTGTTTCGTTCTGCTGTGCATAAGGTCTCTATGAGTCGGTACCAACTCGATGGCACCTAACAACAACAACAAGGAATTTGGAGAGGGTACTACCCTAGGAAGAACACGGTATATTTTCTTGAAATCAAGGGGCCTTAAGCTGGGAACTTCAAGTTTTCCCTGACATATTGCCCATTTTTGGAAAATCAGGTCAAAGGTGAAGGCTAGAAAAGGAATTTTACATAGTTTGATTTTCTAGCAAGATTTTCATTAAATCATTTGGAGCCCTGGTGGCATAATGGTTACATGTTGGGCTGTTAACCAAAAGGTCAGCAGTTCAAATCCACCATCCACTTTGCAGGAGACAGATGAAGACTTCAGATTTACAGGCTCGAAAACCCTGTACAGGATTGCCATGAGTCAGATCACACACAACAACATACAACAGCAGCATGCATTAGAGTTGGTAAAATGTAAAGATCTATTGATAACCATATATTCTGAATTTGTTTTTATCATGACTCGCATTTTCTGTAAGAATTGATATTATTATTATTTTGTCATGGTTCAATTTTTGTCTTTTTTCTGACAACTGGCAAAAACAGTGGCAGGCTTAGAAACTTTTTAAAAATAAGTTATTTTCAAGATTTGGGAATGAAAGACTGTTTATTTCAGTGTTTTTCTTTTTGACATTCAAATGAGAAGATCCTAATGTGGTACTGGACTACTAACTACAAAGTCAGTGGTTCAAACCCACCAGCCACTCCTCAGAAACCTCCACAGCATCCCTATGAGTCAGAATTAACTCAGTGGCATATAACAGCAACAACAACAGATTTACTTCACGTATAATTTGGTTGTTGTTGTTGTTATAGGTCATCAAGTCAGTTTTGTATTGCGTTTCCAAGGAGCGGATGGTGGGTTTGAACTGCTGACCGTGTGGTTCAAACCGACCTTGTGGTCCAATGCATTATCCTACAGCACCACACCAGGACTCCATAAGTGGTTAGATTGTCACAAATATATCAGGTTTACTCTCATCTTTAGGAAGCCCTGAAGGAATTTCTTCCTAAATTGGCTTGGAAAGATATGTTGCTTTTATTATATCATCTTTCCAATGTGCGCATTACTGGACAACAGACTGGTAGGTGGAGATGAATGTGTCTGATCTGCATTCGTTTCTGATTTGGGCTCTGCCACATCTTCAAAATCTGACTGCGCAACTTCCTTCATCTCTCTGCCTCATCTCTGTGAAGTGTGGTCAGAATAGCTGAAATCTTGGACTTGCTGAGAGGATAAAATGAGAAATTTCTTGGTTAAATGCTAATATATGTAATATTGTTTGTTTGGTTGGTTGGTTGGTTGGTTGGTTGGTTTGTTAAGTGCCATCAAGTCGGTTCCAACTCATGGAGACCCTGTATAGGTCTTCCAAAGAGGAGCTGGTGGGTTTGAACTGACAACTTTGTGGTTCAAAGTCCAGTGTTGATCCTATAGTGCCACATCAGGAGTCCATATATAATGTCATTGTGTGCCATTTTTGTTTGTTAAAAAGTCCATTAGTTTCTCAAACCCACTGGAAGGTCACTAATTAATATGTCCCTCCCCTCCTACACCCCACATTGGACTGTCTTCCCCGCAAACTCACAATTGGGAACATGAGGGGATTTAAAATTCCATCTACGTATCTATCTATCTATCTATCTATCTTATCTGTCTGTCTGTCTGTCTGTCTCTCCGTCCGTCCGTCCGTCCGTCCATCCATCTATCCATCCATATAGATAGATAGATATACACACATATATGTATATATAAACCTATATATATTCAACATCCATATATTTAACATCTATATATTGCTTTCCTACCCTTAATTTCCAATAACACATTCTAGTATGATTTCTTTTTAGACTCCTCTTAGCTTACCTCTTACCAGTTCTAGTACCAGTTGCTTCTGACTGATGTGTGTCAGAGAGCTGTATTCCATAGGTGATTGTTCAGAAGCAGATCACCAGGTCTTTCTTCCAAAGCAAATGACATGCAAGATAGCTACAGACTATTATTGCCATAATCTATGTGGCTACTATAGGTATCGCAGAAGAAAAGCTATATTGCAACATAATGTAGAAATTAAATATACTCCTCTGTATATCTATTGTGAAACATTATTTTAAAAGTTCACCAGATCATGTGACCGTGAAGTTTTGGGGAGAACAGTACAACCTGATTTATTAGAAGCAAAGACATTCCTTTCACCATCCCCTTCATAAGTTGTAGAGCATATATTAATGTTTTCCTGGATAAGTTAAACCATCTTGTTTTCTTAGGAGTTAATAATCTGTGTGCCATAGTTTTACACACCTGCAACATCCGCTGAAAATCATCCCATAGCTGGCTACCCACAGCTGCCCTCACCCATCTGGAATTCAGGAAAGGATCACGTTTCCAGTGAGGTTTCCTACATAGCTCAAGTCTTCCCACTTGGACAAAGGGCCAAGTTTTGGTTTTTGACAATGGTACATCAGCCTATCAACTTGTTCCTGCACTTATGTTGTGCAAACACAATTGTGATTCTGTCCCAATGGCCAATGATCTTTAGCTGACAGACAGCTTTTGTTAAACAGCCCTGAGGTGCTTGCCACACTCTAGATACAATCCTGGGCTGAAAGGATAGCATCAAGGAGTACGCTACTGCAGTTTGCTTTAATGATCGAAAGGACAGGAAACTGCCAGTATAGATGATAGATCAGGACTCGGGCATCCTATTTTTATCCCAGTTCTTTTTACCAGCAGCTCTTCTCTGCCTTGCAGGCAAGCTTTCTGTGTCCTGTGCCTGTAGACTGACAGCCTTTTTTGGTTGTGTTTGATGATGCCATATGGTTCTGTCCCAAAATAGTGCCAAGTGTCCACTGAAGAAACACTGCCTGTCCGTTCTCTGATATGAAGGGAAGGTGAGCTTTGTGTGTAAATGTATTTAGACTCAGATTTCTTCTTGACAAAAAGCTAATTGTGAGGCCTGGGAGATTTATTTAATTTCATTCAGCTTTTGTTTTCTGAAATGTAAAATGGAAATGAAAATTCCCTCTTATGGTGTTGGTTTGATGATTAAATAGAGTGACATAAAATACACCAGTATACAGACATATTGCTTATTCTGATGTACTTTGGGGGAAAAAAAAAATATTGCAGTGAAATACACATAACAAATCCCTTTAACCATTCTAATGCATACAGTTCAATGGTACTAAGTATATGCATCATGCCGTGTAATAATTAACACTATTCATTGTTTCTAACATTTTTCATTCCCTTTAACAAAAAAGTCTGAATTGCTTAAACCAAGGGTGGGGGACCTTTTTGCTGCCAAGGGCCCTTTGGATATTTATAACATCAGTTAATATAAATTTATGTTGCTGTGAAACAAGCCCCTAGATTTATTGAACTTGAAGTCTCACCTGCACTTGTTTTGGCAGGGCCACACCACAAGATTTTGAAGGCTTATACAGCCCTCAGTCCGGATGTTCCTCACTCCTGACTTGAACAATATCCCCATCTCTCCTTCCCACCCACTCCAAGTAACCACTAATAAACTTTGGTTTCTACACATGTGCCTATTGTGGCTATTTCTTAAGTGGGATCATACAATATTTGTTCTTTTGTGTCTGACGACTCCACTCAGCATCATGTTTTCAAATTCTGTTGCACTATTCTTGATAGGCTAGGCTACATTACAGTAAAAAATAACTCTTGACATGTCAGTAGATTAAAACAACATGAGTCAGTTAGTTTCTGTCTCCACTGCCATTGTGGGTCAGCAGGTAAGTTTGGTTTATGGCTGCTTCATCCAGAACCCAGACAGAAGCAGCAGCCATTGTCCTGAACCTCTGCTCACCACTCAGAGGTCAGAAGAGACCACCTTGTCCCCCACTTCTCCAGGGGATCGGGATGGACAAATTGCAATCCTGCCATGTACCTGTAAGACAGTAAGCCAAAAATATTTAAAAGATGGTATTAATAATGTCTACATCACTCTTTTTACCAAAAAAAAAAAAAAAA